>NC_069001.1:1060524-1062802 GCF_001194135.2 Octopus bimaculoides
GAGAGAGAGAGAGAGAGAGAGAGAGAGAGAGAGAGAGAGAGAGAGAGAGAGAGGGAATGAGATAGGGAACAGGAGAAAGAAAGAGAAGAAATGGATTGAGAGGAAGATAAGTGCAAGAAAAGAGTGAAGGAGATAAAGACCTTTGATAGAGGAGGAGATTTCTAAGATTATGCGAGAACCAGAATACAGGTAAAAGAAAATGAGAAAAGGATAAGAATGCAAAAATGCAGGGTGGTTGATTCACCATTTAATTGGATTCCTACACATCAATACCATTGCTGGTGTTATTACTGGATGTATCTTTGTCCAAGATTATGCTAACTGTAAATAGATGCCACATTACACCGAGCAGTGTATAAGTACCATGAGGAGGACAAGAAAATTTGCCTCTAGTAGTGTGGTTAAGATGCTTGGTTCCCAACCATGAGGTCTTGAGTTCAGTTTCACTGTGCAGCACCTTTGGCAAGTGTTTCTGCTACAGCCCTGATCTGATCAAGCCTTATGAGTGGATTTGGTAGAGGGAAACTAAAAGAAGCCTGTCATACATATTCACAGAACTATAACTATATATCCTCTTTTATAGGATTATTATTATCGTTCTTTTTCCTTCTCTGTTAACAGTTTTACTTCCACATGCTAAGTGACACATGGTGTAGGTTATTTTACATCCCACTAACTTAGCAGAACAGCAAAAGAGTCTGACACAGTAAGAACCAAACATTAAAAAAAAAAAAAAAGTACATGGGTTGATTTGTTCAGTTAATCCCTTCCTGGAAATGCCCCAGCATGGCCACAGTCCAATGACTGAAACAAGATGAAAACAATACCAAGACAGAGACATACAAACATTGACATACATAACAACATGTAGACACACACACTTCATTTCTGCCAACCAGAAGCTTTAGCAGAAGACATTTGGCCAAAGTGCTGTGCAACAGCACTTTGGCCAAAGACCACATGGTTGGCAAGCAAGCTTCTTAATCTCTCAGCCTCACCTGCAGCTTGAATTCAGAAAAAAGCAGTGGTCATTATGAGCAAACAAGGAGAAGACACAGCCAGACTTGAACCAGTAAACACAGAATGTTTGGTGAATGAATCATTTGGTGGGTTTGTACATTGTAACAGCCACACTGGCCTAGATACACATGTACAGTATTTCAATGTGGGTCATACTAAAGCTTTGTAGAAAAATCAGTTCTTTTTGATGACAAGGTTTTTCTTCAAGGTCAAACCACACTGAGCAAAAGTTGTGATCAAAGGCGTTTCAACTGTAACCGTCCCATCTTAATTTCAGGCTGTTTCTTAATTTCAAAAGTCCTCAGTATAAATAACTTTCAGCTGCATCCAATAGTGGTGTCCCATGTTTGGGAATTCCAGGGTCTTGAGGAATGTGGAATCACCTCTTAACTGCTATTGTCCCCAAGTCTGTCTGACCTGGAATATTAGTAGCATGTATAGGCCCTCAATTGGATTCATGTCAGGTGAATTTCCTGACCATGGAAGTATATTAACAGCATTTTCAGCGAACCATGTCTTTAGCTTCTTTGCAATTTCTCCCTGTATAACTGAGGCATCCCTCAAATACACTTTTATTTGTCTAATTTTATGGGGACTAAGATCTCTTTGTTTACCCATCTCAGCCTGGAATTGAAATAACATGTTTTTTACACTTTAAGTGCAACTTACTACATGAATTTCTAACTAATTACAATCCAGAGTAATTAAAAAGTCACTAGAACACAAACAAGCACCCTACACTGACCACTGGAAACGTTAGCTGCAGCAGCTGGGCCGCATAATGTAATTTAGTGTTGTCACACAACAGAAGCTCATTATTGCCAGATGTCACTAGAAACCCGTATAAGCCGTGGCTAAAATCAAAGTCAGAGAATGTACAGACGTAACTGTGTGAAAATTAATATGATTTAAACTCATTTGTCTCATTTAAATAATCAAACAAGCAAAATATATAGTGTTTTCTAAAAAATCCATAATAATGTTTCCAGTACTCTGTGTGTGTGTGTGTGTGTGTGGATATATATATAGTTATTTTGTTAAACTGTCGCATGTCCAAATTTGGCCAAATGCATTTTTTTCAATATTTATTTTTGCTTGCAATAGCCGGTTCTTTTGGTCAAACTATCGTATCTCCAGCTGCTTCAGATACCAAGATAACAGAAATTGTCAAAGGTGTAGAACAACGGTTTTGCTATGGAATGGTGAAACTATTTTTTCATTTTCTGAAAAAGCAACATTTTGGACTTATGACACTTTT
>NC_069001.1:1063715-1067295 GCF_001194135.2 Octopus bimaculoides
ATATATATATATATATATATATATAAAAACACATACATACATGCTGGGTTTTTCCCAGTTTCTGTCTACTAGATCCACTCACGAGGTTTTGGTTGGTCCAAGGCTATAGTAGAAGACACTTGCTTGAGGTGCCATGCTGTGGGACTGAACCCCAAACCATGTGCTTGGGAAGCAAGCTTCTTCCCACACAGCCATGCCTGCACCTATACATATACGTATACACACACACATCCATTAACTGTATGTTTCATTCTCTTTAACAGTCTCAAGTGGTTTCCAATCCAGTCAGCAGATCTTTGCATCATACATCCTGCTGTTCTGCCAGATTAGTGAGGAGAATGGAGCCAGGGATGGCACCACTTGTCCCAAGCACACTTCAGAAATGAAGTGACATTCTATTGTCTGGATGGTTGAGTCAGAAGAACAATCCAAACGGACTACCATTCACTGTTTGTTTATGTTTTTATTTTGTTTGTTTGTTTGTTTCCCACCTCCTAATTTCATTACTGATAACATGTGACCAGGCAACAACACTGATAATCATCATCATCATCATTATTGTTATAAATTTTCACTTTCCCATGCTTACATGGGAGACAAAAATTTGTTGAGGCAGATGCCTTCCCAGTCACCAACCCTCACCCGTTTCTAAACAAAGCAATACTTCTCCAGGACCAGACATGGTTGTGTGGAAGATTGGAAATGGCAGACACGACTTTCGTTATGGAGACAATAACTCTCTCTCTCACACACACACACACATTCTTTTATTCTTTTACTGGTTTCAGTCATTTTGACTGTGGCCATGCTGGAGTACTGCCTTTAGTTGGGCAAACTGACCTCAGGTCTTATTCTTTGTAAGCCTAGTACTTATTCTATAGGTTTCTTTTGCCAAACTGCTAAGTTACGAGGACATAAACATACCAACATCAGTGTGAAGCAATGGTGGGGGGGGGGAGACAAACAGACACAGAAAAACACATACATACATATATGTGTGTGTTTGTGTGTATATATATATACACCCACACATGATGGGCTTCTTTCAGTTTCTGTCTACCAAATCCACAAGACTTTGGTCAGCCTGAGACAATAGTAGAAGACACTTGCCCAAGGTGCCACACAGTGGGACTGAACCCAGAACCATGTAGTTGGGAACCAAGCTTTTTACCACACAGCCATTCCCAATAATATCTGATCCAAAAAAAGAAAAAAAAACATTAACCATTTTGAACATACACCTTCACAGGTATACAGTGATCTTTGGAATTGTGGACAATTCCAGGAATATGAGTAAACAGACAGTCTTCCTGTTGAGTTTTGTCTTAAAGTTGGTCAATTTGCAGACAGAGTGTTAAATCAGCCTTCTTCTTTGATCATTATTTTCGTTTATGTGGATTGTTAAAGATTAAACATACTCCGCTTTAGAAATGTATTAATTTGTGCCTGTATCTATTCGATAAAACCATGTTCTTTATTTTGTTTTTTTCTTTAATTTTCATTCCATAAACATTATCTTTAAACATGGTACAACATGATATTTTAAGGCTTTTAAATATCAACCACCCTACTTTAGGGCTGCATTAATCTGTACAGGTATCAAATGAAATCATGTTCTTTACTTGTCATTATTCAATTTTCATCCTATAAACGTCACACGATATACATGGTACAGTGTGACACATTTTCGAAAATTTAAAGTGGTTTAATATTCAGCAGATCCTGCTTTAGAAGTGTATCAATTCGAATCTGTTGAGTACAATTTAGTTCTTCACTTTCCATAGTTTATTTTATATTTTAAGAAATATATTCAAAGTGTCACCAGAAAACCAGAAAATCCAAAATCCAGGACAGTTCCAGTCCCAAGCTTGTCTGCTGATAATTGGTTTGGTACTGTATAAGAGAATACAACTATTAACGCTCTCTCTCTCTTTCTCTCTCTCTCTCTCTCTCTCTCTTTCACACACACACACACACATAAAGGGAGAGTCTCAAAGTGCAGAATTGCAAACATTTACCCACCTACTCTGATTTAAGGGGTCAGGTCGGTATAACAGAAAGATAAACACATCTGTCACCAAAACACACAAATCAACGTGGGTTTGAGTTTACAATGGCGTCTGACCCTGACCTGCTAGAAATAGCAGCCAAATCACATCCTCACTGTCCTTGGAAGCGTAGTGGATGATATAGACCTACACAGCTCTAAAAAGACAGGATGGTCATATCTGGGGTGAATTTTTATCATAGATATGTTTGATTAAGGTTAAATTGAATTTAAGCAATACAAGGAAGTGAACGTAGCAAAAAAATTCGTACCCTGTCTATCGATCTAATGGAGTTCTTTATTCAACTCACCCCGTTTACTAACACAAACAAACACTGCAATATAAATATATAATAACTGGCAGGCAGTAATTAAACAAAAAATAAAAATTAACAGTTTAGTTACAATGGAGAAACAGGTTTCGACACACACGCACACAAGTGCAGTTGCTGTGTGTATGTATGCGCACCTGTATCCAGAGTGTATGTTAAGTGTGTGTGTGTGTATGTGTGTGCGCATGCTGTGTAATCGGAATCTAACAGAAACGAGTGATCAGCAAATATGCTTATAATACATGCATATTTATAGACAGTATGTGTGTGTGTGTATATGGGTCAGTAGTTCATATATCCGAAGAGAAGCACACTAAAACATCAGAGCAGTAACATTTAGGCTGTTTGAGTATAACGAGTAGCCTATAACAGCTAAAGCGATTTATAAGTGCAAAACCATTGGTCAATCTCGGACTTTCCATAACAAACACAACCCCCTAAATGTGTGTGCGTGCGCGCGACGAGAGCCTTTGCAAGAGAAAGGTGACAGCGGTCGGCTAGCCGTCGCCGGACTGTCTGGCGAGCTTCTTTCAGTTCCTGTCCATCCAAATCCACTCAGAAGTCTTTGCTTCGCTCGGGGTTATAGAAGAAGATACTCGAAGTGCGAGGCAGTGGGACTGAACCCCGAAACCATGTGGTTGGGAAGCAAACTTCTTACCACACACCCATATACAAGACACACACACATATATACATACGATGAGTTTCAAACGTGATGATCATGATTTGATTGTCTCTGATCATGGCGTGAGCTGGGGGAAGAGAAAAGGTTGGTTGATTCCAAACCAACATCATCATCATTACTATTAAAAAACAGTATTTATTAGCATTATCAAACATCTTTAATTCATCAACATTTCGTTATATCATCCGCCTTTATCAACACCATCACATCAACCGTTAGTGATAAATATCGTTAACGTCAAGCTTGCCTGTCACTAATTGCCACCGGCACCGTTAATTAATAATCAATGAACAGGATTACTTTGAAGAATGGGCCAGGAATGGTTTAGCGAAGTCTCCAAGAGCAGCTCTAGGAAGATTCCCCGTTTGGGGGCAGTGGGGCGGGGTAATCATTGCTGATATTTATATCTGCTACCGCTGGTCTTTTTATAAGTGCCTTATGTAACCCCCCACATGGCATCGTCTTGTACTGGCCCCAATGTTATAGGGGGTAATTAATATATATATATATATATAT
>NC_069001.1:1068396-1071668 GCF_001194135.2 Octopus bimaculoides
CCCCCCCCGTTGTGTCTCGTCGGAATTTAATCATTATTATACAAATGAATGACAAAATAGTTTTACTGATAATAGCGAAGCTTCTTAACCCCAGACTAAAGAGGATTAACCAACTTAAATAACAGTCATAAACAGAAGCTCACAGCAACAGCAATAGAAAGTGGAGCTTTATTTAACAGCATCAGCGCAGAGGGTGGGAAAAATAGTTTTCGAAAGTCCGAGAAACAGAGAGAGAGAGAGAGAGAGGGAGAAAGAGGAAAGAGAAGAGAGAGAGAGGAGAAGAGAGACAGACAGACATACATTCAGAGAGAAGAGAGAGGGTACATGAACACTCGTGTGTATAGAGAACAGACAAAATGTTAAGATTGTGTGTAGGTGTTCAAGCGCTGTTAAATATACACCCCCACATATGTATACATATATATATATATATATATATGTATGTATGAATGGGTGGGTATGCATGTGTGTGTGTATATATATATATATATATCTGTATGTATGAATGGGTGGGTATGCATGTTACAAATATAAACAAGTCGCGTAAGAGAGATGATGATAATATTAATAATAACAAACGAAAATAATTAAAAACAAAAAGGTTTAATTACCTCGTAACCAGGCAGCTACTTGTTCTGGGTTCCAATTATCGAATCGAATATAATTTAAAAGGTTCCGTCGCCCCATGGTAAAATGGTGGGCTACCAGCAGTGCTTACTGGCTGTGTGAAACGGGTTCTTTAAAATATATGGTGGTGTATAAACGAATATATATATATGTGTGTGTGTTTGAGTGTGTATGTATGAGAGAGAGAAAGAGAAAGATTGGTTGACAAGGAAGTATTTAGAGATTCTACATTGTTGATGATGACACAGAGACTGACCTCACTTCCTTATAGTAAAACAGTGGGTTCATTTAGCCACTTCAAAATAGTCTTTTTATCCTGTGATTTACGTCTACGCTGAGAGGGGTTCCTCTCGTTTGTACTGTACTGTTCCGAATGTCAAGTTTATATATTTATACGGTCAAACAGACTCGAAAGAGGCAGTTGTTGATCTGCCAGCAGGACTTGTATTATTGAATAAAATTGATGAAGAAAAAAAAAGTACAAAAAGTTGCCGTGGAGAGTGGAAAATCCAACGTTTCGGACAGAGATCTTCTTCAGAGAAAAGTTGAAAAGAGAGAAATTAATTACTGTGTGTGTGTGTGTGGTAGAGTTTATGTTTGGATAAGATTGTTATTAGTTGACTGTACACAAAACAATACTACCACCATTAACTACAATCTCTGAATATTTGTTACCTTACCTAGCTTAAAACAATCTGTCTGTCTACATACATACCTACCTACCTATCTACGTACCTACATACCTACCTACCTACCTATTAACAATTATTACATACTCACTTCAACAATGTCCTCTGCTCAGCACCGAATCTAGCCCCCCATTCACATTTTCAACTGACAACTAAGAAATATGCGAACATCACAAGCTACTAAGAACCATTACCAACAAGTGGGTGTGTGTGTGTTTGAAGGTTGTGGACGGCTTCAATGATAGTTAGTCCCTTACTATTTTTTCGTCCCTGTTATATCCTTCTTCGTTGTCAGCTGCCCCTCCTAACTTCCCTACTTCTCTCTCTCTTTCGTCCCTCTCTGATCGGGACTTTGCTTTTTAGTGTCAGTCAGTTAAAGTCTGTCTCAACCCAACCAACAACAAACAAAACATCTCAGTCCTGTCTCCCATTCATAGTTTTACTAACAACCCCTGATTATCTCGTTTTCTTTTCCTCCCCACTTCCATCGCACCAACATTCTCCACCTCTGCTACAGAGATACATAAACGTCCAGTATTTAATCTCCCATCCTTTATCTGACATGCTAAGAATGACGGTTGATCATTTTATAAACTTAAAACTCAGCATAGATCGGAGGAAAATTTTAAAGATAAACACACAAAACATATATATTATATCGATAAATATGCGAGAAACAAAATATGCATTGCGTTAATTGCTTCTTCAAGGTGCTTTCATGATAAACTTAACTACTAAAACGATAACCGTTCCCTTCTTCGGACAAATTAAGAAATAAAACTATTTCGGTAGACAAAACACAAACTGTTTGTGCAGACAGTCACAGCTAAAATAGACCAACTATATATATACATATATGTTTTTCCCTCCGATATATATATATATATATATATATATATATATATATATATATAAATAAATATTTCCTTGTGTGTATACAGCAATTATTGTTTCCGAGCTTCACATAATTTCGATACGAGAAGCAATTCGCTGGCACATATATCTTTCTTGTTGGGCTCTGAATAGCGAATATCTGTTTAAATTAATCATTTCATCTTCCACTCTATGAACGGTGCTTCTGTCTGTCAAACTAATGTAATAATTCCTTGCTTTTTTTTGCTCGTATTTCAGCTGTATCAGATATATAGCGAGAGACGAGGACATGTAAACATTTCAAGCAAACGAATAAGTCCGACTTCCCCCAAAAGAATATTTTTCTTTAAAAAAATCACTTGACAAAGAGATAAAAAGAAATAAATAGTTTGTTATGCTTGTGTATGCGTAAAGGATATTTAAATGGTAAATGAAATAAATGTCAGCTAATTCCGTAGGAAGAAAATAACCGCATAAAAACGAACTCTGACGCAGCAAGATAATCAACAATTGAGGAGGTAGACGAGGAGTGAATTATGTCCATGCCTTTCCAGAAGATACCCTGGAACGGTTCTGCGGGAAAGACAACTAGAAAAGTATTCGAACCAGTTGTTGCTTGGTTATTTGGTCAGTCGGTAGTGGTGTTAGGTAAATCCTTCAAGTCGTTAGCTGGCAACAGTGGCGGAATTTTGGTAATGCCTTCATGATTGTAGTTGCCTGGTGAGGTTTCGCCATATCTTTCTTTCTCTCTCGAGTACGTCACAAGTTGTCTGCCTTGGCGTGGCATATTTTACATGGATGCGTGTGTATATATATGAATGTATTTATTTATTTATGTGTTTCAGCCAAGTGGCTGCGGTCATGCTGGTGCATACATATATAAATATATGTAAGTATATATATATATATATATATGTGTGTGAATGTATGTGTATATAAACGTGTGTGTGAATATATATAAATTTATATATACATATGTATGTGTGTATATGTATATATATATATATATATGTGTGTGTTTGTGTGGATATATGTATGCATATACATTTATAAATATATATAAATCATATATATATATATATA
>NC_069001.1:1072185-1073472 GCF_001194135.2 Octopus bimaculoides
TATACATATATATATATATATATGTATGTATGTATATACATATATATATATGTATGTATATATATATATATATGTATGTATGTATATACATATATATATATATATATGTATGTATGTATATACATATATATATATATATATGTATGTATATACATATATATATATATATATATATGTATGTATATACATATATATATATATACAAATATATGTAAGTATATATATATATATAAATATATGTGTTAGTATGTGTATGTATACATAAATGTGTGTGTGAATATATATAAATTTGTGTGTGTGTGTGTGCGTGTGTATCATCATCATAATTTAACTTCCACTTTCCATTCTGGCATGGGTTAGACGGTTTGGCTGGATCTGGTAAGCTAGAGAGCTGCACCTAGTTCCAGTTTGATTTGGCAGGTCTGATGATAATAATGATGATTTATATATGTGTGTGTGTGTGTGTGTGCATGTATGTATATATATATATATATATATATATATATATATATACACACACACACATATACATGTATATCGAGTGAGAGAGCAGTGCATGCCATCAAAGTGACACTGGGGTACAAATATACGAAGCCCAGTACACCCATCATGACTGCCCGTCTGATAAGGGTACACCAGGCACATGCATCACAACCACATGTGTGTGACATGGTGATCTTATATCAAGATAAACAGCGCTTGACCTTGCAAGTGGGGCCCAGTTAGAATTTTCTTCACATTGAGTAGCCCATCCCATTCAAAAGGTCCCTGAATAAGGTTTGTTTAAGGATGTTGAACAAAACACCCATGTTTCCAGGTGAATTATTCAAACCCCAAAGAATTCCTCTCAACACCTGGCTATGATGCTCCTCCACTACTTCTGCTCCTGATCAGAGATGCACATATCGTCAGCCAGCAAGGGACATGCTCAACTGGTTAAGGTCAAACAACTGACAAGCAAATCTGTGGTATTGTTAAGATCAGAAGCCATGAGAGCCACTGTCTGGTATGTATGTATATATATATATATGAATGTATGCATATATACATATGTATGTATATGTATCTATGTATGCATATATACATATGTATGTATATATATGTAACTATGTATATATATATATATATATATATATCAAAATAAGCAACAGGATATCCAGAGGTGATGCAGTACGACCGTTTCAAGTGGGTCCATTTAATTTGAATGCATTTAAACTGATCTAATGATTGCATTGTTCAATTAAATGGAGCCACTTGAAACGGTTGTACTGCATTACCTCTGGATAT
>NC_069001.1:1073484-1080214 GCF_001194135.2 Octopus bimaculoides
TATATATATATATATATATATATATATATATATACACACACATATATATATATATATATATATATATATATATATATACACACATATATATATATATGTATATATATATTAAAATCAGATTCCACAGTTTCCATCTTCCAAATTCACTCAGAAGGTATTGGTTGGCCTGGTGTTATAGAAGCAGACACTTTCCCAAGGTGCCCTGCAATGGGATCGAACCCCAAACCATGTGGTTGCAGAGAAAGTTTCTTAATCGCACAGTCATCCCTGCACCTATATATTTTCTTCTTTATGAAAATGCACTTACTGTATTTAGTGAGTAAAGTGTGGTAGAGCTTTTCTCCTGAATGAATACATTTGTGAATAGTTAAGAGACTATTTTCCTGAGAAGGATTCACCACAGATTTATTGCCTGCATGAATATAAACATGAGTAATTGAGACAGTGTTTTCAGAAAATGATTTACTATGATATGGCTTCAAACCAATATGAATGTGTTTGTATTTAGTTGAAGTACAACTTTCAGTGAACAATTTATTAGGGATATCAGTGATATTGTTTCTTTCCGGCATGAATACATATTTCAGTAATGCAAACATTAACCTGAGAGAATGATTTATCACAGATATCACAGTGATGTAGTTTCTCTCTTGTGTGAGTATATTTATGTTTAGTCAAGTAACGAGTTTGAGAGAATGATTTACCACAGATATCACCTCGATATAATTTCTCACCTGTACAAATATATTTGCAAATAGTCGAGTTACCACTTTCAGAGAATGAGTATTCATTACACATGTCATTGTGATTAAAGTTTCTCTGCTGTAAGAAAATGTATTTAAATAGTTAAGGCACTGGCTATTTGGTAAGAAGTTGGCTTCCCAACAATATGATTCCAGGTTCAGTCCCACTGCATGGTACCTCGGACAAGTAATTTCTACTACAGCCCCAGGCCGACCTTGTGAGAGGATTTGGTAGATGGAAACTGAAAGAAGCCTGTCATATATAGGGGTCAAATTCTCAAACACAACATAATGCCAAAGGTCTTGGTTATTGCTTCTTTGAGGCCCAACGCTCAAAAGGAACTTGGCTACTTTGCTTCTGTGAGGCCCAACACTTGAAAGGAACTTGGCCACTTTGCTTTTGTGAGGCCCAATGCTTGAAGGAAACTTAGGACCTTTGCCTCCATTGAAGCCCAACACTCGAAAGGAACTCAGCCACTTTGTCTCCGTGAGGCCCAATGCTCCAATGGTACTCTTTACATGCCACTGTCATGGGCACCAGTTACGTGACACCAACATTGGCCATGGCTATGATTCCACTTGGCTTAACAGGTCTTCTCAAGCACAGCTGACTCGTGTGTAATTTAATCATTCTCAAGTCTCAAAAAATTATCGCTAACATGGGGTAAAATGAGTAATGGCTAATTTCAATAATTTCTTCTAATTGCATGGTGTGTAAATATACCAGAGAGAGAACACTCCTGTAGATTGTGAAGAAGCTTTCAAGAATATTCTATGTTGAGTTTTTTTTTTTATTTCGTTGTGTTTGTTAATTTCAGGGTATTGATGTGTATGAGTCTGTTTTCTGGAGAATTGAAGCAGAAAATTTAGATAATTCTACTCATTCTGCCCCGGTCAATTTTGTCTTTTATATGATCAAAGAACGGCTATAATTTTCTGAAATAGCGATCAGATTATATTATAATGCATTTAGGGAAGGCCATTTACTTAGCTGATATAGTTTTTTGTAAGGTAGTGAACAATCGTAAAAAAATATATTTTTAAAAACCGGCTCACAAGGCTTCGGTCAGCCTGAGACTATAGTAGAAGACACTTGCCCAAGGTGCCACACAGTAGGACTGAACCTGAAACCATGTGGTTGGGTAGTAAGTTTTTTACCACACAGCCACGCATGAAGCATACATATGTTTGTGTGTCCTCCACCACCGCTTGATAACAGGCGTCAGGGTTTTTTTTTATTTTGCAGTTTGGTAAAAGGAAACCGATAGAAAAAGTATCACACTTCAAAAAAAAAAAAAAAAAAAAGTACTCTTCAAGGCTGCGCCCCAGGACCCAGCATGGTCGCAGTCCAGTGATTGAAACAAGTAAAAGATAAAAGATATATAGATATCGGTTTCAAATTTTGGCACATGGTCAGCAAGATCGGGGAGGATGGGCAAGTCGATTGTATCGATCCCAGTCCTCAACTGGTAGCTATTTTATTGATCTCGAAAGGATGAAAGCATGGTCGACCTCGGCGGGAAGAGTTATATAGAAATCATTATAACTGTTGCCCTTCCTTATTTCACTAAATTTTACGGTTGAACGGTTAGAGTCAAAATTATTACCCAATTCTCTTTAGTTTCGTTTAAAAATCTGGTGGACCCTGTTATTTTTGTTTTCGTTTTATCATTCATGGGAAGATGTAAAAATAAACTGTAGATCAGTATGGATGGAGTAGAGTATTCCTTTAAAAGGCGATTTCACGCCGATAAAGACCATAACTAAAATCAACTGAAAGTTACATCATTCAGGAAAAAATAAGGCGGGAAAAATAATAAAAACACGAGAATTATGTCCCTTGTAAAAACACTCTTCTGTCCTAGTGGGAAACGCGTCTCTCTATTCTTCGTTCGATGTCTTCTTCATCTTTTTAACAGAAATAAGATGTTGCCAGGTGGTGGCAATATAAATCTGTCGGGAGGGGATGCTAGCGACCTTGAAAAGCGTCAGATAAGACAAAACTACCGGTCCTTGATTGAAGAACTCAACGCCAACAAAGAGGATCTTATCAACCCATCTTCTGATGCTTTGGACGCTCAACTCAGTAAAGCTGAATTATATTCCAAACCTGTGTTTGGATCGACCAACATTCGAACGCGAGAAGCTGCTCTCGATTCTTACGCTCTGAACCTAATCTCCGGCCTCGGCAAACAGAAAGCTCAGGCCCTCAATACAGAATTCATCAGGTTCCAACCGTTGGAGTATACCGACAAACTGAAGAACAGTCTCGGTTCGGAACATTTGGAGTCGCTCGATGGAGAACGTATGGTTGTGTCTCGATCCGGGTGGATTACCATGGGACAAGAATGCAGCTATTTGTTCGCCCGTTTCACCCCTCTGCATCTTTTATACGGTTCGTTTGACCCGGGGGTCGTTAAAATGCACAAACACATCAACCGTAGACCACGAGACAAGGAAAATTCATCGGAAAAGGCGACTGTTCCGAAACAGATATCGAAATTCGGAGACATTGAAAAAAATGAAGCGACTACAGAGGAAGTAGAGCGAGTGTTGAAATGTCTTCGGGATAACCACAGCGTTGAAGGTAAAGAACCAATCTGCTATTTCCGTTTCGTTGTTAACCCGGATTCGTTTGGCCAAACGGTCGAAAACATCTTCCATGTTTCTTTTCTGGTGCGCGATGGACTTGCTAAAGTTTACCTGGACAGAGACAATTTACCGGTCATCGAACCGGTAAGTTTGGAGGAGAATAAAACTCAAGAAAGCACGAAGCGTACCCGTCAGTGTGTCATCTCTATATCTCCAGCTGAATGGCGGGCAATTAAAAAAACCTTCGACCTCCGAACTGCAATGATCCCATCAAGAACGCCTCATGAAACGAATAGATCCCAAATGACTGCTGCTATCATTCCTTCTCCTACAACATCATCGACCACAAAAACATCATCATCATCTGCGACAGGTAGAAGCAGAAGATAATCACAAAATTACCATTAACAGACTCCCTTTTTTTTTTTTTTTTGGTATTATTATTATTTTTTTTCTTTCTGTTTTTAATTTTCAGTAGTGACATTTTATCAAATGGGTCCAAAGACTGCATCTTAAACTCCTTTGCAAAAGGTATGAACAGCTCTCTGTGTCCCGCTGTCTCCCATCTTCTCCAAGATACAATGAGTTTCTTAGGTGGGGGCCTCTGCTAGAAGGACGTCATTTGTTTTTGGTCCGCTTGGAATTCCGAAACTGTTGCTGCTCTCTTCTGTTTCTCATCATTTTTCTTTCACTGCCTCCGAGGGTTTGTTTGGTTTTTACTCAATTATATTAATTCCCAGTACTTTAATTCATTCTGTCTGGTGCCTTTTTTTTTTAATCAATATTTGTCGAACCGCTAGGCTACGGGACAGACATAAATAATAACGAGGATTTTGTGTTGGTCGGTGCAAACTTTAATTTCGTCGATTTCGGAAGCAAAAAAGACAAAATGTAGAGTAACAAGGCGTAAAAGACAAGGAACTGAGACTGGCAGAAGAAATTACCAGAAGGTATTTCTGTTCGATGCCAATGTAAACATACACGCACGCACACGTTCATCTGATTCACTTCCGCAAATTTTTCTTGTCAAATTCTTTGATCGAAGTGGAGTGTAGAAGATATCCACGTGCTGAGAAGTGGGCTAGAACCCTCCCCACGTCGTTTGCGAAGCGAAGCTACATCATACCAACTTTACCAGGCTTGTTATTACTACGATGCAAGTTCAAATCCCACCGAACTGATATAATCCTCCTTCCTTACGTATGTTTATATAAAATAAGGTCACGAACAGGGGTCGATATAATCGATTTGTGTATTTGTATAAAAAAAAGAAAAAATCCATTGTTGTTATGCGAGTTAGCAGAATCGTTAGCATGCCGTGTAAGATGCCTAGTGGTATTTCGTCCGGCTTCACGTTCTGAGTTCAAATACCGCTGGGGTCGACTTTGCCTTTCGTCCCTTTCAGCTGAACATTGGGGTCGATGTAATCGATCTTCTCCCTCTCCCGAAATTGCTGGCCTTGTTCCAAAATTTGAAACCATTATTACGCGAGTTTAGAGCGGCGAGCTGGCTGAATCATTAGTATGCCGGACAAAATACTTGGCCGTATTTCTTCCGGCTCTTTATGTTCTGACTGAGTTCGAATCCCGCTGAAGTCGACTTCGCCTTCCATCCCTCGCCGGGGCCCTACTCAGTGTTCTATCCTTCCGAAATCGATACAATGAAATATATTAAACCTACCAAATTCTGTCGAATTGACTGTCGTCACCATTGTGGCCTTGTGCATTTATTTAACAGTACCAACTTAAGTAGAGTCGGTTCTGTGGGTGCTATACTATTATTCATGGGCCGTTTTAGTTCCCTTGAGCCCACAAATAATTTCGTTATATTTCGATGATGGTTGGAGCTTCATTTTTGGTGTTGTATCAGGGCCCATGAGCACCTGTTTATGAAGCAACGCACCTACTACAGCCTTGCCTACCTCAGACGTATATTACAGGTGAGTGCCCTTAAACCCACCGCTGGTCTAGTCTAGGCTGTGCTCTGGTTTTAATTCTCAAATGAAACCACTTCTTTATAGTTAACCCCTCCTAGTGCCACCCTTTCTCGAAAGGCATGCCATCCATCCATACCACTGGAAATTTTTATTCTTGTACTCAAGTCTTCAAAAAAAAAAAATTTTTATTATATGGTGGCAGATTGATAGAATGATGGTGGACTTTTATTGATGTGGGCTTCAGTTCTGAGTTCAAATCCAGCCAGAATAGATTTTACTTTTCATCCTTTCAGGTCAGGTGATCTGAAAATAAGCACCAGCCATGTACTGAGGTTTGATATAATTGGCTATAAACCCTCAGATACATAATTTTTGGCCTTGTGTTAATGAAATGAATTATTGTTATAATTATTATTGTTTAGTTTATGTTTAAGAGAATATTTTGTTGTTTGTAAAATTTATTGTCTACATGTGAACCATAAATACATTCATTATATATACAAATATCCAAACATATATATCTCCATCCGTACACACAAATATCATATGAAATAAATATAGCCTCATAACAAGCAATTTATGTTATCAAATAGTTTCATATTGAGAAACAATAAAACTAAAAGTGTTGAAGAAAACCAAGTCATCAGACATCAGAGTTGAAAGGAAAACGTCAGGTCTTGTCTGATGATTGTAGATTTGCCTCAACACTTTTCGATGGTTCTTCTGCATGAAACCATTCAATAACATAAATTGGCTTCTATGATTAGAAATTCATAGTACTGTATATATACGCCATCTACTGTATTATCTGATTTATGAGTGCCTGTTGTTTGTTTTTTTTTAATCACTAATGAAATCTCATTGGATAACTACACACACACACACATCTTATTGTTCTCAATCCTTTTAACTCCAAGTGGAGCATAGAGCACCAACAGAAAACCTATGTTCTCTTGTTGGTATTTCCATAACAGTGTAGAAAATTTGATAAAGCTAGATGTCTGACCCAATGATTGCCAGCCTCCTTTCTCAACCAGGCTTGGGACTGACCATAGCAGAGTTATGTGTGTGTCTGTGTGTATATATATATATATATATATATATATATATATATATATATATATATATATATATATATATATATATATATAGCCTATTTTATCTTTCCTTGATGTACCTTTTCTGATTTACTAAAGCTATTGTAAGACTGCTATATTATGATAGCCTAGGCTTACAGGTACTTCTCATACTGTCTTACCTGAAGACATTTGCTCTACAACACACACACAGATTAATGAAATGTATTGAGTCTTCAATTTATTTCTTTATATGTATATATCTGTACATAAAAATAATCATTTAAAAAAAATGTAAATATGTATGTGTATGTATGTATATGTACACACACACACAGACAAATATATATATATATATATATATATATATATATATATATATA
>NC_069001.1:1082068-1082691 GCF_001194135.2 Octopus bimaculoides
TATAAGATCTGGTAATTATTCATATATTAATATATTAATTAATATCGATTAATTATCAGGGGGCCAGCACATTTAAAGAATCAAAGAGATTCAGAAATATTATCTATATCTATCTATCTATATATATATATATATATATATACATCGATGATGATAACTGAACGGATGATTTAGAAGCAGACCAACGATGTGATAGAGATCTATGGTCGAAGGTGACTGGCTGGATTCGATCATTAATCAACAAAATTATTGCTCAGTGCGTTACCATCTGCGCCACCCTTACAGACCTGGTAGTTCTGCTGCCACAATAAATTGTTTTATGGCAGAAGAATACGTACGGTTACTTTATCTAACGTGTCTTTGACTTATAAAGAGTAGAGAGTAAAACACCAACATGTCTAGCATTTATTTATATTGTGGATAGAAAACGAAACCAGCTGCAGCATTTTCAATCAAAATGGCGTTGAGCAGGCAAACTCGTTTGCCCGCCAGGCAAAAACAAAAGCTTACGGGCATTTTGTCTGTCTTAATGTTCTGAGTTCAAATTCAGCCGAGTTTGATTTTGCCTTTTTTCTCTTTCGTGGTCGATAAAATAAGTACCAGTGAAACACTAGGGGCTGATG
>NC_069001.1:1082865-1086760 GCF_001194135.2 Octopus bimaculoides
CTATTTCTAGTAGGTCTAGAAACCACATAGAGAGACCTTAAAGTGGTGTCTATTTTTGGTAAAAAAGACAAAACTCCGCCATCCACCAAAAGATATCTCAAAAGTTTACTTCGGGTCCCATATATGCTAAAGTTGAGCTCCCATGAACTGACTTTTAACCCTGACTTTAAACCAGATAATCTCTTCTACCAAGCCTGACTCCGTAATATCTCACTAGTTCACAGTAATGCTTCCTGCTACGGCTAAGCTATTTCAGCAATGTTTTGGTATAGTAAAAGCGAACTTACGTCTTTTACGCCATCAAATGTAGAATCCAGATTCCATTGAGATTTGTCTTCCTTTTTGAAAGAGAAACTTTGCAAAGGGAAAGAGTTGTCTCCCCTGTTCTTGTAACTTTTTTTTGTCTCCAAATCTTTCCAGTGAATGAGAATTGATGAAACAATTTTTTTAATCTTACGATTTATTCTCCATCAAACTGAGTGCATACACACACACACACACATGCATGCACACACACACACACACACACAGGGTGTCTGGGTTAAATTGGATGACGGTTTTTATTTCTCCTTTTTTTTTCTCAGGAACAGCTTGATGTATTGGTGAACAGTCAATGGCGTTGGAGAGCATGCTGTTGGAAGGTCATATGTGTGGCAGCAGGAGTTGGTTCCTTACCATCCCAGAAAGAGTCAGACATAATTGTCAGAGAATTTCTACAACTTCCCTGGCACCAATTTCCTAGATTGTCATCCCATGGATTTCTATGTGTGAGATGCAGAGGTAAAAGACACCAACTGCTCTGCTTGCAACACTAAAGCCAAGCTGGAGGCCAAGATCAAAGAGGTATTCAAAGATCTTCACAGGGACACAGTGAGGAATACTTGCAACAAGTTCTGGGGCTGTCTTGAAGCTGTGGGGGAAGCTATGGGGTGTCTACTTTAAATAAAATGCTTTTCAAATCTAGTTGATATTTTTGGAGTTTTTAAAATACCGTTTTTTTATAGAATATTGTTTTGTTTTCCTTTTAAGCAAACAGTCAAATTTAGCTCAAACTCCTTGTACACACACATCACACACATAAACACACACACTCACAAACACACACACACATACACACATTCTCAGAAACCAATAATGGAACCTTTACATGGTCATTTAACCCACGAGTTGAGCACTGAGGTTGATGCAGTTGATTTACCGTTTTCCCCCCCAAAATTGCTGGCCTTGTGTCAAAATTCGAAAACACCATCTGTGACAAAATTAAAAACTGAAACAAGGATGTTTTATGCAAATTTATTAACAAAATAATAATAATAATAATAATGATAAAAACAGATCTATATATATATATAAAAAAAAACGATAAAGAATTTTTAACAATTTTCATCAACAATTAAAAGATCCAAAAAAAAAAAAAAGGATTGAGTGAATGCCTATGAAAAGAAATAAAACTGACCAATCTAATTATGGAGGAAATGTTCTTCATGTCTGGTTTTACCGAATCTAAGAGCAAGAATACTGAAAGTATGTGAATCATACAAACTCTAAACTGATTCTTTGGTTCAAGTGGGAAAATGGAATGGACTGCAAGTGTTTATTTATAATTTGAATATTTTAGAATTATTTTGTCGTATTTTTTTCTATTTTATTTCCTTTTTTTTTTTGGTCTTTCTGAAAATCTTGGTGTCAGACATAATTCATGGTCATGTGACAATGACCAATAAACCAATAAAAAATTTCGGTTTTTGCCTTTTTTTTTTTTAAAGAGACGCATCTTGTCTCATCCACAGACTGCCATGGCTGCGAGGCAAGCTGCTCAAACTCAAAGCCCCTTCGTTAGTTATACCCGAGTGTCCCATTGATTCCATATAATCCATGTGCCTTCTCATACTGCTGACTTCACCACATTCTGATGACGCCAAGCTTGTCGGAGTGTTCAGCAGCCGATTCTGGAAGGAAACTGGTTGTCTGAGTAATGCTGTGGACGCTGTGTTGTATGTGCTTTCTACCTGGGAAGCTTCCATATCTTTGTGATTTATCTGAGCAATTTTGTTCTGGAGATCCTTCTCCAAGTTGAATTTGTCTGCAATGTCCCAAAGATAGACGCTAGCAAACACCGGGGTGGTTATCGGTTGGCTCCAGGCCACGATTGTCAAGATTTTATAGAGCTGAGGCTTTAATATGAAATTCACATCGAAAATCGTGATCGCAAATAATGGCAGCCAGCACAAAAGGTAAGTGGCAGTCATCCCTATTAACATGAAAACTCTTCTCCGATGGTTGTCGATGAAAAACGGTTGGACATCTGAATGCAATTCGTCTGTCTCTATCTCCCACAAAATATCCTTCTCGTCGTGCGCAAGGAAATCTTCACCGAAAACATTTTGCGGTGTATATGCATGGTACTGCACTTTCTGATGGAGGAACCATAGACCGACGAGTGTCAAGGTTATTGCAAAGGTTATCAAGATCAGCCAACAGACGTGGGTCACAACACTGCTCGGAATTCCTTGTTTAAATGAACAAAATCCTATGTCTTTGTTGTAATGCAATCGGCTCGGTAAAAAGCCGACACCGAGATGAATGAGAATGCTAGCAAACCAGATCATAAACAACCCGAAACTGATACAGAGATAATTATTGTAGTTCTGTCTGTAGTAGATCATGTGGTATTCTTCGTTAACGACAATTGCAAACAAGTTGTATGCCGATGCCGTCATCAGTATGATGTAAACCGTGCCGAACCAATTGCAATGAGGAATCTCCTGACGATGCTGAAGACTGTAGCCGAGTGTGATGCAAAAAGCCGACTTGATGAGGTCGAGGAGGCAATGATGTGACAGAAAAGCAGTTGCAGCGTGGCGTAGCTTTTTAAACATCATCACCGCTAACAAGACTGCAACATTGCCTAAAATACCGACAAATGCAATGGCATAAACAATGCCCCCCTCCGTGTATCTGGTATCCAGGTCAGTCTCATTCCAACTCAATGCTTTACTGATGTTTGACGAGTCTGAAGACAACATGGTTCTGGCGTGCTGAAGGAAAAGATGAGCTTTTCAAATGAGTTTGTTAGTTCTGATAGTGATTAGCTAACATAGTATCGGTTCATTTAGGAAATATCCAGAAGAAATTCTTGACGAATGTCACAGAACTATCGTGAACAATCTGAAAAAGACAAAAAAGAAAAGATTGAAATTAAACAAGTGTGTTGTTGTTATTGCTATTGTTATCATCATCATCATCATCATCATCATCGTTAAGGAGGTGAGCTGGCAGAATTGTTAGCATGCTGAGCAAAATGCTTAGGAGTATTTCATTTGTTTTTACATTCTGAGTTCAAATCCTGCCAGGGTCGATTTTGCCTTTCATCCCTTTGGGGTCAATAAAATAAGTACCAGTTGTGTACTGGTGTACTGCTACTACTACTGCTACTGCTGCTGCTACATCTTGTAAATATTGTACCTTTGCATGTCCACATCCTTTCTCATTCCACAGCATATTTCTCAGATCCTGTTGTAACATTCTATTAAAATCTTGGGTAGAGGTGGTGGTGGTGGTGGCGGTGGTGGTGCCAGTGCTGATGCTAGTGTTGTTGTTGTTGTTGTTGTTGTTGCTGTTGGTGGGAGATACGGTGTTGGTAGTCATGGCGGTTGCAGTGTTGGTGATAGTGGCAGTGGTAATTTGTGGTTGTGGTGACAATGGTTGCGATTCAGTTGTGGTAGCTATGACGGTGGTGGTGGTGGGCAGGAAGATAACGAATGTCATTCGTTAACAGTCAGATTGATTTTGAAAAATGATTAAAATATTTTTAGCTGTGATCAACAACAACAACAACAAGATATTTTAGTATGACTGAAGGACATTGGTTAATCATATTCAGAAAAGGTGGGGG
>NC_069001.1:1086897-1087488 GCF_001194135.2 Octopus bimaculoides
GTGAATGTTAAGACTTCAGTGCACAGTCTGGATTTCTGCTATTGATCATATTATCAGCATGATTTCTTGTACCACCACCACCACCACTGTAATTACCACTCACAACACCACTACTACCATATCACCATAATTATCATCAACAATACTATCTCCAACCCAACCCACCACCACCATCATTACTATCAATACCATCATCACCATCTCCACTGCCACCACCACCACCACAACCCACCACCACCACCAGTAAAGGCTATGATCATTATAACCAATACCACCACTAGAACTAACCACAATCACAACTAGTAAACATCATTAACACTACCACCACAACCACAACAACAACCACCATCACTACCATCTGAGCACAAAAAGATTTATTGATTGGGATGAGAGGAGAAAATTAATAACAATGACAATTGTAACAAACATTATGACAATGATGATGATGACGATGATGATGATGGTGATGAGGAATATGGCCTTGACAACGGTGATGTTGACTATGATGATGATGAAGAGGAGGATGACCTTCAGAATGACGACGACGAGGAAGAGGAGGAGGAGGAGGATGGTGGTGATGCTGATGATGAT
>NC_069001.1:1087577-1093270 GCF_001194135.2 Octopus bimaculoides
ATGATGATGATGACGATGATGATGATGGTGATGAGGAATATGGCCTTGACAACGGTGATGTTGACTATGATGATGATGAAGAGGAGGATGACCTTCAGAATGACGACGAGGAGGAAGAGGAGGAGGAGGAGGAGGATGGTGGTGATGCTGATGATGATGACAACAACAATAAGGATAATTATGATGACAGTGATGATGATGAAAATGATGGAAATTATCTTTGTGATATTGATGGTGGTGGTGGTGGTGGTGGTGGTGGTGGTGATGCTAATAATGACAATGATGATGATATTTCTACATTGACACAAGGCCACGAACATTGGAAAGACAGAGACAGAACCAATTGACTTATCTTAGAACATGACTAGTATATATGTCATTGCTTGACAACCGATGCTGGTGTATTTACGTCCCCATACACACTGAATCTATCCTTAGACTAACATAAGAGTGTAAGAAGAAAAACTGTTTAAAAGAGATTGAATCTTTGCAGTTTGCAATTGTATTAATATTAACATAGACATACTTTTATGAATCACAACACATCGATATACACAAGGATATATATATTGAATGCATGTATGTGTGTATGTTATATATATATATATATATATATATAGAGAGAGAGAGAGAGAGAGAGAGAGAGAGAAAGAGAGAGAAAGGCAGACATTTCCCACGCTTGCTTGGGTGGCCTCAATTATGTTGAAGCAGCAGTTTTTACAGCTGGATGCCCTTCCTATTGTTGATCACTCAACTGTGAAGGCAGATTGGAGACTGGTTTACTGTTCCAATAAACTTGAACAGGCAGTGTTAAGTGCTTCACCCTGGGGCACAACACAAAAGTCATGGCAAGAATACACACACACACGCACATTCACACACATGTATATATGTGTGTGCGTATGTATATATAATTATATAAACACATAGATTGATGATAACATGTGTGCATGTAAGTGTGTAATTGCGTGTCTATACACACACACACACACACACACACAGATATATTGGTTATGTGGTTAAGAAGCACACCTCTGATCACATGGTTTCAGTGGCTTCAGGTTCAATTCCACAGTGCATTACTTCTCAAGAACTGTCTTCCATTATAATCCTTGGCCAACCAAATCTTTGTGAGTGGATTTGGTAGACAGAAACTGAAAGAAATCATCATCATTCTTTATCGTTCCTTTTTTTTGTCTGTGGGCATGGGTTAGAGGATTTCACAGAAACTGATGTGCCAAAGGATTGCTCCAAGCCAGACATGTAAGGGTTAGCAACAGGAAGCGCATCCAGCTGTATGTACAATACCTGAATAATATCTATTCACCTAATCCATGCCAGCATGTGAAAATGGACATAAAAACAAAAGAACAAATATCACTCTACTTTACATGTCTGTGTGTGTGTATATGTGTAAATATATATATATATATATATATATATATATATATATATATGTATGTATGTATGTATGCATATGTGTATGTATATGTGTGTGTGTATATATATATATTTGTATATACATACACACACATATATATACATATATATGTATACATATTTATATACATATATATCTATATATATATATATATGCATGTGTATATATATATATCTATATATATATATCTATAAGCGTATTTATTTATTTATATAGACATACATGCATAGTATATATGCTGTTGCTGCTGTTGCTGATGATGATGATGATGATGATGATGATAATCTTGTAGTGGTGCATTGAATAGAAAATTCTAAAAAAATAACATGTGGTGTTTTGTTCTGCTCTGGTTCCGTTCTTTTGTGCCTAATTGACTTTCTCTTTCTGTCAGTGGGAAGCTGATGAAGTGAGAAGTGGACAAAATATCAGGGATCGATAGAATTGACTAAAATCCCCTGAAGACAGTTGTTACGCATGGCCACACTCCAGCGACCGGAACCAGTAGTGGTATAAAAGAATGCAAATTAACTCCACTTCACATAATCTGACCAACACGCCTAAAAAAAGGCTGGAAAGCTGTGGTTTTTGGAGTATTCTGTCAGTTGTTTAGGAGCATTCCATTTGTCTATACATTCCAAGTTCAAATGTTGCTGAGGTCGACTTTGCATTTGGTCATTGTGGGGTTGATAAAACAAGGTACCAGCTGAAACTAGAGTTGATGCAATCGGCTTAACTCAACCCCCAAAACTGCTGTCCTTGTACCATAATCTGAAACCCTGAAAGTGAAGAAGCCTTGGAACTAGGTTAGAAAATGGTTCCTTGTCTATTGGAAAGAAACCTTGAAATAAAACTGAATAATAATAACAGAGACAGACAGACAGACAGACAAGGGACAGACAAGAAAAAGTATGGACCGTAGTAAAGGTCAGCTGTCCTGTTGATGTGAATGTCTCTTTGGAAATCAAGGAGAAAGAAGCTAACTATGGCTGATTCAAAACCTCCAGCTTCTTTATCCAGATTATAAATTCACATTTATACCACTAATAATTGATATAAGCATGAATTTATAATCTAGATATATTACATACATCATCATCATCATCATCATCATCATCATCATCATCATCATCATTGTCATTTAAATGTCCATGTTCTATGCTGACATCAATTGGACAATTTGGGCAAAATTTGATAGATTCAAGAACTGCATCATTTTCCAGGGTCTCTTTTGACAACTGGATGCCCTCCGTTACACCAATTCTTTTACAGTGTGTATTGGGTGCATTTTGGGGGATGGGGGCCACCAGCACTTGTAAAATCCCTATGCAGCTGGCAAAACTATGAACCTCAAGAATTTAACCCCAAGAATGCCAAGGTGCCACACAGTGGGACTGAACCCAGAACCATGTGGCTGGGAACACACATGACATACTTCAACACTGTTTCCATCAACTAAGTCCACTCTGGAGGCTTTGGTCAGCCAAGAACCATAAACAATAGAAGACACCTACCCAAAACTCCACACAGTAGGACTGAACTCAAGACCACATGGTTGGGAAACATGCATCTTACCAATCCAGTCACACCCACACCATATTTGCACATCTATATGAGCTTATGAAATGAAGTCTCCATTATATTCCTCAGTACAGATGCACCAATAACAGGCGTTTTTTTATGTACTTTGAATTTGGTACAAGTCCTAACATGGACTGACACTCCTAACATACCAATTTCTTCATTGCCAGAATGGTTTCAGGGTTTTAGCATCAAGCAGTAAATTTATTTATATTTTTTTAAAGGTGATGTCCCACTGTGGCCACACTAAATTAGCAGGAACCATTAAAAGAAGTGAAGAATATAAATATACACATTAGTATATTGAATTCTGCTGTAATTCTAGACTGATAATAGCTTTCTGGTTTTTTTCCGCAGACTTTCTGTTAACTGAACTGTGAGATGGTTTGGTAATTGAGGAAGAGATTTGTGGTGGTAATGCTGGTATTGGCAGTAGTGGTTAGTGGTGATGGTAGTGTTGGAGATGGTGGTATTGGAGGTGGTGGTGGTGGTGGAACTGGAGATGGTGGTATTGGAGGTGGTGGTATTGGAGATGGTGGTGGTGGAGGTGTTGGTGGTGGTGGTGGTGGAGATGGTGGTATTGGAGGTGGTGGTGGTATTGGAGGTGATGATGTTAGTGGAGGTAAAGGTTGGTGGTTTTACTAAAAGTGATAGTTATATACATATATCGGAATACGCATACACACACACATGTATGTATCTCTTTGTCTGTATATATATATGTGTGTGTATGCATATATATATATATATATATACATTTTATATATGTACATATATATACATACATATTTTTCCATCCATCTTTATGTTCTTTGGCAGGTTACCTCACTCCCTCATCTGTTGGTCCATGTTTACCTAGGTCTTACTCTTCCACATGTTCCTTCAACACTTCTTTATACAGCCATCCTCATCCATCCACATTACATAACCATATATGAGTGTTATCTTCTCTCTTACATATCACATCTGATGCTGCTTATGCCTGGTCTTGTATTTTGCTGCACACGCACTCTGGCACTGCACATTCGTTACAGCATGCTAGTTTCATTTCTTTCCTGTCTTCGCATGTCCACAGCCCATGTTTCACATTGTATGCTCTGCCTTTCACTCTGAGATAGAAGAGGCCTTTCGTTACCAACAGAGATAAAAGTTCTCTCAACATTCTCCAGCTGATACTTATTTAAGCAACTATCCTTTCAGAGCAACCTCCTCCACTGCTAATTGGGTCACCTAAATAACAGAACCTGTCTACTATTTCGGAGGAGCCTGCTGGGCATTTCAGAACATCCATTTCCCATCTTCTCTCATTGTTTATTGATCCAGCACATCTGCCACAAACAAGTTCTGCTTTCTCTCTTAACCTTCCTCTGGTTCCGCTGCACCTCTTACACGTCCATAGTCTGCATTGATCGTACCATTTAGGATTTCTGTCTACACTTTTTCTACATATAGAACAGGGCCATTTACATGAAGGGGAAAGTGTCATGTCTGTTTCCATACAAATTAGAACTTTTAAGTTTTTGCTAAGTAAACATTTATTCTGTGTTTTGCTTTCACAACTGACATTTCGTTTCTAATTCTACAACAATTTCAGCTGTATACACACACACACACACACACTCATATATATACATATATACAATTATACACACACACACATACAGACACACACATATATGCACATACACACATGCACACACACATATAAAGAAATACAAAATGAATGAATGCATGTGTGAATGTGTATGTACATGTGTATGCGTGTGTATGTATGCATGCATGCATGTATGTATGTATGGATGGATGGATGGATGGATGGAGGATGGAGGATGGATGGGTGTATGTACGTATATTAATTTGGAAACATTTTTGCCCAAAATCTCAAATATAAGAAAAAGCATTCAAAATTAAAATTTGAATTCCAGTTCCTTGAATTGAACCAACAGTGTACATAGTTTCTTAGAGGAGAGGAGAACGAGGGTGGGGGGTGTGGAGTTGATGTACGGATTTTGAAAATGCCACCACCACCACCACCACCATCTACAGCGACAACAACAACAACAACGATACAAACATCATAATACCAGGCAAATAATTCCAGCATCCGATAAGAACAATATTAATAACGATAAATCTAATGGCAGCAACAACAACAACAATAACGACAATAAAATACAACAACAACAAAAACCATAAATCAAATAACAACAACAACAACAACAACAACAACAATGTAATATTTCTAATAAAAGCACAATATTTATAATGGCGATGATGATGATGATGATAACAACAACATGTATTTATTAAATGCTGCTACAAATAAAGATGAAAGGAATGTGATATTCACAATAATCAGAACAATGTGTCCAGAGAAGAGATCAAAGAATTCGGGGAGGGGGGAGGGAGGGGGGAGAATGGTTGGAAGGAAGGAAAGACTGGAAGCTCTGTGTTCTGGGTTTCTCTCTTATGTCTTTCTGTCTGTCTGTCTGTCCATCTCTCATATGTATATCATCATCATCATCATCATCATCGTTTAACGTCCGCTTTCCATGCTAGCATGGGTTGGACGATTTGACTGAGGACTGGTGAAACCGGATGGCAACACCAGGCTCCAGTCTAATTTGGCAGAGTTTCTACAGCTGGATGCCCTTCCTAACGCCAACCACTCAGA
>NC_069001.1:1094060-1095275 GCF_001194135.2 Octopus bimaculoides
GTGACACACGAAACCTGTGTCCTTTATAACCTTCGAACAGGGGAGGTCAGCAGTGTCCCCCTGCTGGTTTGGCATCTGCAGACTAGTTTCAGGGTGTTGCCCCTTGTCAACGCAGAGCAGCCAAGCCTTAGCCAGGCGGCGCTGCTGACTATCTGCTCGAAGGTTATTTATCTAATTTCATATATATATATATATACATATGGGAGATGGACAGACAATACATGCGTGCAATACATCTAGACTGTAGGGTATTTCTAAAGTTTTCAGCTTGGGAGGTATTGAACCCAAAGCTCCGATGACAATAGGGATAACCTTTATGTTTGACTCTCGTAGCTGCCACATCTTAGCGATCTCAATTCTCAGCTCTCCATATTTATCAACTTTTTTCTCTTTTTTCATGATGATGTGTTTTTCTCCTGGCATTGCTACATCGATTATTAGGCCCTCTTGTTTGTCCCTCCTAAAGGTTACCATATTTGGCCTTCGGTACTCTAATACCTTGTCTGTCTGGAAGTCAAAGTCCCATAGGATCTTTGCCTTCCCCTTTTCATCCATTACCTTGTCCGGTGTATCTTGGTACCAGGTAGCAAGTCAGCAGAATTGTTACCATGCTGGACAAAATGCTTAACAACATTTTTTTCTTTTTTTCTGAATCTTTATGCTCTGAGTTCAAATTCTGCTGAGGTTAACTTTGCCTTTCATCCTTTCTGGGTCAATAAAGTAAAGTACCAGTTAACTCCAAGGGTTAATCTATTCAATTTGCCTCCTCTCTTGCTGGCCTAGAGCCAAAATTAAAAAGAATTGTTATCATTAGTGTTGTCGTTGTTTTGGTGTGACAGTCAAACAGTAAATTGGCACAATCTGAAGTGCCAAAAAATTCTTGGACTTTTGCCTAATTTAAAAATCAATATTATTTGGCAGAATCAATAGTTCTACAGACAATATATCTTGAAGCATTTACATTCTGAGTTCAAATCCTGCTAAGATTCACTGTGTCTTTCATCTATTTTGTCAGGTTTAATGAAATAAGTATTTAATTAAGTGGTAGTTATGTTACGGTACTTAATTAACTATAATCAACTATTCTCTTCCTGTCTCCTAAAATTTCTCTTTACTTTTTGGAGGAGTAACATCAATCCTTAAATATTAATAATAATAATAGATAGATAGATAGATAGATAGATAGATAGATAGGCAGGTATATATATATATATA
>NC_069001.1:1095801-1098465 GCF_001194135.2 Octopus bimaculoides
AAGTATTAAAAGTTAAGGAATGTACGATGTCTCAGAATTCCTTTGTTTCGGCTTCATTTTGCTGGCAATATTTTTGTATTGAATAGCAATTTTTCTCCTTTTTTACATCAGACCAGTTACAACATCTTGCAGCCATCTTACAGGCTTCTTATACACATATACAGACATGGACCGACAGGGGAAGACACACACACACACACACACACACACACACACACACTTTCTCTCTCCCTCTCTCTTGCTCTGTTTCATACACACAATCTCTCTCTCTCTCTCTCTCTCTCTCTCACACACACAGACACACACTCTCTCTCTTACTCTCTGTCTCATACACTCACACACACAGTCTCTTTCTCTCTGTCTCTTTCTCTCTCTCTCACATGCACACACACTCTCTCTCTCTCTTACTCTGTCTCATACACACACAGTTTCTTTCTCTCTCTCTCTCTCTCTCTCTCACACACACGTTCATTGAGCATGTCAGTGTATGTGTCTACGTGTATGTATGTGTATGTGTTAGTGACTCTGTCTTTGTGAGGGTTTATAGATTTGTGTATGTGTAAAGGATGTGCTTGCCTCTGTGGGAGGTGTGTATGCATGTATGTGCATATGTGTGTGTTTGTGTGTGTATTTATGTATGTGTGTGTGTGTGCATGTGTTCATGACTGTAGATGAGTAGACATGTGTGGGTGTGTGAGTCTGTCTTTGTATGTAAACATTGATATAT
Organism: Octopus bimaculoides; assembly: GCF_001194135.2. Taxonomy (NCBI): domain Eukaryota; kingdom Metazoa; phylum Mollusca; class Cephalopoda; order Octopoda; family Octopodidae; genus Octopus; species Octopus bimaculoides. Next base: position 1,096,529 of record NC_069001.1, read on the forward strand.
TTACATGGAAGAGATGTATTGTGTGTTTGCCTCTGTAGGAGGTGTGTATGTGCTTGTGTGTGTGTGTGTGTGTGTGTGTGTGTGTGTATGTCCATGTCTCTGTTTCAGGTTTACATGTTTCTATGCATGTATGTATCTGTGTGTTTGGTGGGTGGCAGGGGTTTTGCATGTGTGTGTGTGTGTGTGTGGAGGTGGGTATGCGTGGGTGTAATGTCTGTTTATTCGGTGAATTTACATGCAATTCACATTAATGTCACTATCACCCAGCACTACTGTTCATCAACACCAATAAACACCACCACTACCACCACGGTCCACCCCTTTCTCCTCCTTGTCCACCACTGCCACCACCACTGTCTCCTCTCTTTCCCTCTTTCCCCTCCTCCTCCTCCACTGCCACCACCACTGTCTCCTCTCTTTCCCTCTTTCCCCTCCTCCTCCTCCTCTGCCACCACTCTCAACCATGTCATGGTCAATACGATTCTTGTAAAAGGAAAATAAATATGAAGGGCTGCTGAAAAGTTCCTGGTTTAAGGCTCTCATGAAAGGCCTGGCTGGAGGCCCAGCTTTCTGAGTTCTTTTACAGGCCTTAGAAAAACTGAAGGACTACTGCAATAAGTGTGCGAATCATAATTAATTGATCCTCTTGTATTTTCATTTACCAAAAGCCAGGAACTTTTCAGTACCCTTTTGCATATTATGTATCTATATCTTCAGGCAATAACAGAGGAATTCAAGATAGGCTGGCCTTGGGAACTCCTTTCTGCTAATGACCTTGTTCTTATAGCTGAATCGCTACCTGAACTAGAGAAGAAGTTTCAGGTGTGGAAGCAAGGTCGAGACTTGAAGGGGACCAAAGTCTTAGTAAGTAGGAAGGCAGACACATCACAAGTCCCCTCAGGTAAATGGCTCTGTTCAATCTGTAGGAAAGGTGTAGGTAGAAGTCCCATAAGATGTACCTGGTGTAAGCTATGAACTCATAAGAGGTGCAGCAATATCAGAGGAAGGTTAACAGGGAAAATAGATTTTGTGTATGGTAGGTGCACAGGTACAATTAACACTAAAACATGCAGAAAATAGACTCCATCAAATGCCAAGGGAGAATACTCCTCCACTACTGTTCTGACCTCGTCTACAGAATTCATTCTATCAGTCTCTTTTGCGGAACCGCTAAGTTACGGGGATGTAAACACACCAACATCGGTTGTCAAGCGAAGGTGGTGGGGACAAACACAAATACATACATATATATGGCAGGCTTCTCTCAGTTTTCTCTCAGGTCACTCACAAGGCTTTGGTTGGCCCGAGGCTACAGTAGAAGACACTTGCACAAGGTACCACACAGTGGGACTGAACCTGGAACCATGTGGTTGAAAAGTAAACTTCTTACCACATGGCCACTCCTGCACTTATATAACACACACACACACACACACACCCATATACACATGTATGCAGGCACAAATTCCAATACATATTTCCTCCTGTTATACCATGTGCTCGATGCTGACATATAATTCCTTGTTTATCGCCATGGTTACCATGTGCAGCAGAGTGGAACAGATTTGTCTCTTGGTAATACAGAAAAAAAAAAACATAAGAAAGAAAACGTAAACGTAGGTTGGGTGACATGAAGTCAACTATGATGATGATGATGATGACGATGATGATGATGCTGATGACAATAGTGGTGGTGATGATAATGATACTGATTGTGATGATGATGCTGTTAGTGGTGGTGGTGGTGGTGGTGGTCATGGTGGTGACGATTATCAGGATGTTAATTAGAATGTCTAATTGCACCGACTCAGTCTTTGTCAGCCGACAGCATTTTTACATTGAGAGAAGATTAACTTTCATCAGACAAGCTTTGAGACGACGAAATAGATGGAGAGAGAGAGAGAGAGAGAGAGAGAGAGAGAGAGAGAGAGAGAGAG
>NC_069001.1:1099403-1100310 GCF_001194135.2 Octopus bimaculoides
CCACCACCACCACCACCACCACCATCTACCACCACCACCATCACTGCCACTGCCACACCCCCAACCACCGCCACCGCCACCACCATGCCTCACTGCTGCCACTGCTCCTCCTAAGCACAGACAGCATGCGACATGTTCCTTCAAGACCATCACCGGTGCCAGGCTGTATCGGCCCCTTTGCCTTTCCCTTGGACAACAATGGTGGTGTGAAGAGGGGAGGCCGGTATGCATGGACGACTGATGGTCTTCCATAAACAACTTTGCTTGGACTTGTGCCTCGGAGGGTAACATTCTAGGTGTAATCCCATGGTCAGTCATGACCAAAGGGGGTCTTTACCCCTTTTTACTAATAATTATTGGAGCATGTGATGATGAGACTGATTGCCTCAGGACCATTCTTGAGAAACTAGGATTCATAAAACCAGAAAGAACATGCTTAATAAGATTACAACAAATTGTCAAAGGAACAATCAAAATATGTGAAACATTCGTGAAGTTTAGCATGTAATGAGAGCCACACATAGAATGACATTCAGGTGTTTATGCACACATGTATGTATAGACATACATGAACACTTAGATTTACATACATACATGTATGCATACATATATATATATGTATGTGCATATATACATATACATATATATATATGTACATATATGTGATACTACACAGTTTGATGTCTGAATTACAATGAAAGTCTTACTTTCAGGCTAGAAACTGGCTCCTTCTCTATCGGTAAAGAATTTGAAACATAAAACCAAGAAGGAATATCCACATGCACACACACATACACAAACACACACATACACATATGTACATATATACATTTTGTTACACAAACATTGTATTCATATGAACCTGTATATATATATATATGCACATATATATATATATATATATATA
>NC_069001.1:1100934-1103434 GCF_001194135.2 Octopus bimaculoides
TTCATTGATTGATAACAAGATGCTGACAAATTAAAACAATAACAGCAGAAACTGATGGATATACAGCAATGACGATGGCGGCGGCGGCGGCGGCGGTGGGGATGGCGTGTGTGTATGTGTGTGTGTGTGTGTGGCTGAAGAGGCAGAGATGCAGAAATGGTTGGATGGCAATATGTGAGACAGAAAGAGAGAGAGAGAGAGAGAAATTGTGGAGGGTAGGGGAATGGGTGAATAGCTGTGTGTGTATGTGTGTGTGTGTGTGTGTGTGTGTGTGAAAGAAGAGGGAGAGACAGACAGCCAGGCAAACACAAAGAGATTGTAGAGGTTGGCAAGGTGAATGGTTAAATGGCAATGTGCGTGTGCGTGTGTGTGCGCGTGTGCGTGTGTGTGTGCGTGTGCGTGTGAAAAAGGAGGTGAGAGAGAGAGAGAGAAAGACAGTGACAGGGGTAGGGTTGAATAACAACACATGTGTATGCGTGTGTATGCATGTGTGTGTGTGTGTGTGTGTGTGACTGGTTGAATCGCAATGCGTGTTTGTGATGTTCTCGCTGTATGTGTACTTATGTGTGTAACTGTCAAGGGTGGATGGGTGAATGACCAAGTGGTGATGTGTATGTATAGACACACACACACATATATACGTATACAGCCACAGTTATAAACTCTTTGTGTGTGTGTGTGTGCGTATGGATTGGTTTGGATTGGTCATCTCCAGTCCAGTGCAGGACGCAGGCCTCAGCATGTTCTCTCCCCCAACTTGACATCATGCTGGTTTGATGTGCCAACTCTTCTACAGTGGCTTGACATGGCTTGGTGGAGGGTTGCAGGTTTTATACTCTTACGTTGGGGCCGTTATGTCAACTGACATCAACCCCAGTACATGACTGGTACTTATTTTATCGACCCTGAAAGGATGAAAGCTAAAGTTGACTTTAGCAGAATATATATATATATATATATATATATATATATATATGTACACATACATATATATACATATATATACATACATACATATATATATATATATATATATATATATATATATATATATATATATATATATAGATAGATATACACACACACATCCATATACACATAAAAAAGAGTAAGAAAGACATAGAAAGCAAGAGAAATAGATAGACTGATAGATAGATAGACACACAGACAGATAGATAGATAGATAAAGAGACAAACAGGCAGAAATCTATCAATCCCCCCAGGACTTTGGGTGAAAAATATTCTTAAGGTCAACATTTATTTCTCTTTATTTTCTCACAACAATTTCTTCATCTTCTTGCTAATTCAATTGTAGACAAAATTAATTACAGCTAACTTAATTAAAAAGTTCAAGACGTCCACTACATTTTGAGATATTTTAATAGAAAATAGTTTGTGCTAAAAAAAAAAAAAAAAAAGTATGGTAAAATACATGTTCAAAGCAATAGAATGATTCTAAGCTATATAGTTTCTTATTTCTAAATTATTTTTGGTTTTAATTGAATTTAAATAAAATATCTGAATGAGATGAACTTAATTCTGTAATTTTCATCCAAATTGGTTCTGTAGAAAATTACTGACAGTGCAAAAAATGGTCATTAATAAGAATTTGACTGAAATTTTTAAGCCATAACACTTCAGTTGTTTGTAAAAAATATTTGACAGGTGTAGCATGGGCGTATGGTTAAGAAGCTTGCTTCCTAACCAAATGGTCTCAGGTTCAATTCCAGAGTGTGACACCTTGGGCAGGAGTCTTTTACTATAACCAGAGGCTGACCAATGCCTTATAAGTGGATTTGGTAGACAAAAACTGAAAGAAGCCCGTCATATCTTGTATAATAGATTTTCACAAATATATGTAACTACACATGTGCTGTTAGTGATTTCTTTCTTTGTACTTTTCCCTTTTCGACGAAGAGCTAATGCTAAAAACATCAGAAACACCCTCTTTTTTACTTAGCATCAAACTAATACATTCCATGTGCATGTCCTCTTGTTTGTCATTGTTATTTTAATGTTCATTTATTTCATCTAGATTTAAGAGATGAGGAATTATGTACATTATTTACATTAGCGCTGTTTATTAGTGTGCATGTATATGAACCGTATGTGTGTATACCTAAATGTATGTGTGTATGCGTGTGTATGCAAGTATGTATGTGTGTGTACGAGTGGTAGTTTGTATAATTGTTAGTGAGCATGTGTATGTCCACTCATGCATGTCTAAACGTGTGTGTACATGTGTGTGTGTGGGGGGGGGGTGCATACATGACTGTGCATCCGTATGTATGTGAAAATGTGTGAAAGTGTGTGTTAGTGTATGTGTTAGAATGCAAGTGTATGCACATTCATATGTATATGTGTGCATGTAAATACGTTCATGGTTATGTATTAGTGTGTGTGTGTGTGTGTGTGTGTGTGGCAATTACGAGCAGATGAAATGGAACCCCTAACCTTTTTGTGTCAGAGGTCACTCCCTTCCACAAAACAGTCCCTGGCT
>NC_069001.1:1106403-1109217 GCF_001194135.2 Octopus bimaculoides
AGATAGATAGATAGACAGATAGATAGATAGACAGATAGATAGATGGATGGATAGACAGACAGATAGATAGATGGATAGATAGATAGATAGATTAAGAGAAAGATATAGTTAGTTATGTAAGTTGACAAATAGCTATAGATACTACACACACACAACACACAGGTCCTCAATGTGAAACTCTAGGTGCTTCACACACACACACACAGACACGCACACGCATGCACATTATGTCTCTCGAGCAATTAGGATGTACCATGTACTACTATCCCTAAGAGAGCTCAATACGTTTGTACTGTAAAGATTTATTATGAGAATTGGAAGAGCTGAGCGCCTTTGCAGTGATGAGGACCTGTGATGTCTTTTCAGCTGGGAAATCTCTGAATGCAACACACACACACACACACACACACACACACACACACACACACACACACATTTCCTTCACGCTTACAAATATTACGCACGTACATCCATACCTATGCATATACATATGTGTGTGTTTATGCATATACACACATTTATTTATCTGCTTGTATACATACACACATTATACATATATATAAAGATATCTAGCTCTATTCATCTCTCTCTCTCTCTCCATATGTCTGTCTGTCTATCTAGCAAAGTATTTTATTCTAGAGTAGCCTTACCATTTCCCCCTGAGCAGGTAACTCAATGGACACACATACACACACACATGCCAGTTGTTCTAACGCAGGTAGCTTCTTCTTCTTCACGGTGAACATGGATGAACCGCCGTCACATTGCTCCACATGAGATACACTAACTAAAATATAACAGCGTTAGATCAATGTCACAAGGTTATATACGTTGTTACTTGGCTTCATGTCCTGTCATTTTTATCCTGCCTCCCTCTCTCTCTCTCTTTTACTTTCGCTTTCACTTTCTTATCCTCTCTTCTGTTTCTCTCTCTCTCTCTCTGCTTCTCTGTTTCTCTATTTCATCCTTGCTTTGGTTATTCCTATTTTCTTTTATTATCGTCAACTGACTTTTCCCGCTAAGTCTTCCTTCGTTTTATTATACATCTTCCCCCCCTCCATCTGGCTTCCTCTCTCTTCTCTATCTTACATACTCTCTCTGTTCCTCACACCCTCTGTCTTTGTCCTTCTGTTCTCTCTCGCTCTCACTCTTTTTCCTGTCTCTCTCCTTCTGTCTCTCTCTTTCCCAATGTTTCGTTCTCTTTCCATCTCTCTCTCTTTTATCTCTCTCACTCTCCTCCTTTCACTTTCACTTTTATTTTTTCTTTCCTCTCTCTCTACGCCCTCTCTAACACATTTTACTCGCAATCTCTTGTCTTACACTCTATCAGTCTCTGATAATTATCTCACCCTCTCTATCTTTCTCTCTCTTTCACTCACACTTTCTCCCTCTCTACATCTCCCTACGTCTTCGTCATTTTCTTCTTTTCCCACCGTGTCTTATACTTCACGTCCTCACTTCATTTCACTCTCCTTATATCGCTCTCTCTCTCTCTCTCTCTCATCCCCACTCTGTTTTAATTTTTCCTCCTCTCTCACTGCGATGTCCGCTACTCTCTTCCCTCTTACTCTCATTCCTTCTTATTTCCTACTCTCTCTCTCTCTCTCTCTCTCTCTCTATCTGTCTTACATTCCTTTACTTACCCCCCCCCCCCATTTCCATGTCCTTTCCTCCTCTTTTTCCTCTACATTTAACCCATATAAAGAAAGTGAAAGTAAAGAAGATAGATATCTTCTTTACTTTCACTTTCTTTATATTCTTCCTCTTTCTTCCTCTCTTTATCAAAATCTCTGACTTTCTCTCTCCCTCTCCCTCACGTTCTCTCATTCACTCCTGCTTGCTCCCTCACTACTTTTAACGCTCAATTCTCTCTCTCTCTCTCTCTCTCTCTTTCTTTGATTCACAGCCTTTTGAATTTCTTATCACCTCACCTCTTTCACAATCTTATTGTCTATCTTAATTCCCTTCTCTACCTCATTGTTCTTTATTTCTATCTCCTTTCACTCTTTCTCTCTCTCCTTTTCTCTCTCTCTCTCTCTCTCTTTCTCTCTCTGTCCATTTCTCTCTCTCACTCACTCTAAATCTATCTATCAGATTACCTATCATTCTATCTACCAATATATATCTATATATAGCTGTCTATCCAATATCTACCTACCGCTCTATCTATCTCCCTGTCTATCTATCTATCTATCTATCTATCTATCTATCTATCTATCTATCTATCTATCTATCTGTCTGTCTGTCTGTCTGTCTGTCTATCTATCTGTCTTTCTATCTATCTGTCTGACCCAGGGCCATAGTAGAAGACACTTGCCCAAGGTGCTGTGTGAAGAGACTGAACCTGAGACCACGCAGCCATACCTGCATCTATGTATCTAGGATTTCTTTCCTCAAAATATTTCATAGACTCTACTAAAAGAACCAGGTCTTCATATGGCATTTGACTTTAAGCTCAACTCTTATGGCCATGTGGACCATAATATATAGGAGGGGGGAATGAGAACTGAACCCTGGAGAATGACCCCTGCTTGCATTCCAAGTCTTTCACTAAACCCATTGCTAACCCCTCGCATAATACGTCTACGTCTATGGTTAGTGCTGCTCTCTCTCTCATTTGCCATTCTTCAACTACTTTTCTAAGTGACCACCAGACTATAGATTGCGATAGTCTGTCAAAGGCTAATAATAACAATAACAGTATGATATAATATATATATGGGTATTTGATGTGTGTGTGTGTGTGTGTGTGTATAGACACACACACACACACATATATATGTATATATATATACATATGTATTTATACATATA
>NC_069001.1:1110307-1113772 GCF_001194135.2 Octopus bimaculoides
TATATATATGCATATACATATATATACACATACATATATATGTATTACACATACAATGTATGTATATAATATATATACATAGGTATAAATTATGTGTGTGTATGGGTGTGTGTGGAGGAATATGTATATATATATATATACATGAATGCATGCATGCTTACATATGTATACATACACACACACACACACACACACATATACACACACACTTATTCCACTTTAGTGATCATAGTAATCCGCAATTAAAGAAAAAACTGAATGGTAAAAATAGTATACTATATTTGTATATATGTGTATATATTTCCCCCTCAACTAGTCTCTCTCTCTTTCTCTTTCTCTCTCTCTCTCTCTCTCTCTTTCTTTCTCTTTCATTGCCTTATCCTCTCTCCTTATCATTACTGCCATTCTTCCCTGTTTCCCATCTTCACCCCTTTTTCCTCCCCTTCAATACCACCCCCTATCATCTCCTGTTCCTCCACCCCAACACCCTCTTTCTTATTTCCTATATCTGCTTCTGCTTCACTTGGAATAAATCTATAGATTTCAGCCAACATTTCGTGTGGTGCTCCTTCTCTCTCCTCCAGCAGTGACAGCCTCAATGTTCTGCCGGTTCACGGATGGGAGAGCAGCGGAGATATCAGTCCCTGCTAATGACTATAAAGGCATCTCAAGTAATTACAGCAATTAGTGAAACTGAGGTACTACGTACCAGATCATACTCATTTGCAAGAGATAGCTAATCTCTCTCTCTCTCTTTCTCTCTTTCTCTCTTTCTCTCTTTGTCTCTTTGTCTCTGTCTGTCTGTCTGTTTGTCTCTCTTTCTATTTACAGGGTGTTCAGGTTAAATTTGAAAATTTTTTTATTTCTCCTTTTTTTCAGTAACAGCTTGATGTATTGGGAACAGTCAATGGCGTTGGAGAGCATGCTGTTGGAAGGTCATGTGTGTGTGTATATATATATATATATATATATATATATATATGTGTGTATGTATATAGGATGGACTAAGTTACAGGGACGCAAACACACCAGCATCAGTTGTCAAGCAAAGTTGGGGGGGACAAACACATTATCTTAGACGAGGGTTGGCAAATTTCTTATGTGATTAACCCACATCATGGAATCATTAAGAACTTATTAATCTCCATTGTGCAAATTTCTAAAATAAAATTAAAAAAGTATAATTCATAAAAATATTTCTTGAATTGGAAACAATAATTCATTCGTTCTTTTGTGTTATTTCTGCTTTTTAATGAGAAATATTGAAAGGAACTTAATGAAAACACTTAACGAAATTAATTAAGAACAATTAAGAATTCAGTCACATTATATTGACATCATCGAAATATCAACCCCTCCCCGCTTGCATAGATACATACCCGAGGAGTCAATATCTACCCCCTTGGATAGACAGATACTCCAGGGGGTCAATATCGACCCCCTTGGATAGACACATACTCCAGGGGTCAGTAGCAAGATCATGCCAGTGCCACTGGACTGGCTCCTGTGCAGGTGGCACATAAAATACACCATTTTGAGCGTGGCCATTGCCAGTACTGCCTGACTGGCCATCGTGCTGGTGGCACGTAAAAGCACCCACTATACTCTCGGAGTGGTTGGCGTTAGGAAGGGCATCCAGCTGTAGAAACATTGCCAGATCAGATTGGAGCTGGTGCAGCCTTCTGGCTTGCCAGTCCTCAGTCAAATCGTCCAACCCATACCAGCATGGAAAGCGGACGTTAAACGATGGTGATGATATATATATATATATGTTTATGTATATATATGATACACATTAATATATATAGAAAGGCAGATACAAAGTTGGGTTACAGAGAGTAAGAGAGGAAAAGATTGAGAGAGAAACATGAAGAGATACACAGACAGACAGACTGACAAGCAGTCAGGCAGACAGACAGACAGACAGACGGACAGACGGACAGACAACTAGACAGACATGAGTTGTGAATGTCATAAGCTCTGTAATTACCACCAAATAAATCAATGTATTCACTCTTTGGTGAACAAAATAATACAAATAATAAAGCAACATATTAACATCATCATCATCATCATCATCAGAACAACTTCTAACATCACACCACCACCACCACCACCACCACCACCACCCATTGCCACCCTCACCATCACCATCATCATCATCATCATCACCAGCAGCAGCAGCAACAACAACGTCAGTACTGGCATCTGTAGCACCACCACCACCACCATCACCACCACATCATTTCCTCTACTGCCTACCTCCATTCCAATGAGAACAACAAGCCCAACAACACAATCACCATCACTAGATCCACCACCACCACCACCACCACTACCACCACCACCACCACCACCACCACTACCACTACTACTACTACTACTACTACTACTACTACTACTAGTGTTGCTGCAGCTCTTATCTAACCACCCGCATCACTGCTACAATACAACAGATTCCCATTTTTCTTCAAGAAATATTCCTCTTCCTTTTTTTGGCACATTTCACCATTGTGATGCCTTGCCAAGTTTCCACGAGTAATCATGCAGCATCTTCGAGCATCATCACTGTCATCACTATCATCATCATCATCACCATCATCATCTTCATCATCATCATCATCATCGTTGCCGTCATCGTCATCGTCATCATCATCATAATTGTCATTCATTGTCATCACAAATACCATCAACGTTGTGGTAGTTTGTCGTCCTCATTACCATTCATCATCATCACCATCATCATCATTGTTGTCATCATAGTCATCATCATCACCAATACTATAATTACCGTCATCGTTTGTCATCATCATCATCATCATCATCATCATTATGAACCCTAATGTAACTTTCATCATCACTCTCACCGTTCTCTCACCTCCATGAACATGATTGTCTCCAACGTTTCACCAAATGTGGGATTCTTGTTGAAACTAAACTCTATTGACTTCTCGGCTAGCTGGGAAGTGCCCAGGGCCATTTGCACTTACCCCTTGGCACTTGCCCCTCCTTCATAGCACTAACAGACTACTTAACAAAAGAAGATCCCCCCTCCATCCTGCATCTGCCTCTCTCTTCCCCATCCACTCCTCTTGTCCACCCAACAGCACGTCATTTTCCCCACATCCTTTTCCTGTCTACTCTATCATTGTTATTACTGTGCTGCTCAAAGCAGCAGTGAGCTGATAGAGTCATTGGTCTGTTAAGCAGAATGCTTAATGGCATTTTCAGCTGTCTTTATATACAGAGACACCCTTCCTGACACCCCGTGGTTGCGGTTGGGCAAGCAAACCCTTTTTTTAAACCACAAGTCCATGCATAGTGCCTGATGCTCCAGCATGGACTGAGAGCACTGGAAAACTTCAATGTAACCAAAAGAGATCAACAAAGTAAAAGAATTAAAGAATTTTGGTGTTGTTGTTGTTGTCGTCGGTGGTGGTGGTGGTGGTGGTGGTGGTGGTGGTG
>NC_069001.1:1114638-1115428 GCF_001194135.2 Octopus bimaculoides
CTTTGCCATTAGTTTCTCATCATTTCTTTGACTTCCTCCCCTCCCACCACGGCCACCTCTTAAACCATTAACTTTATTTAACTCCCTGCATCTACAATTATCACATTGCAATGTCATCATCAGCAACACGTCATAACCACCACCACCACCACCACCATCATCGTCATCATCATCATCACTATCACTCTCACCACCACACCAGTACAGCTGTTGCCAATACAAAGAACTTTCTTATTGGTGCCACCATCACCACTACCCACCCCACATCATCATCATCATCAGCAGCAGCAGCAGCAGCAGCAGCAGCATCACTGCAACTACTGTCCTGTCCGCACTAGTATTATTATTCTCATTGTATGCACTACCACACTACAACTTACAAATATGACCACCACCACCAGCCACCACCACCACCAACACCCTGCTCTTCTCCGAATCACCATTCACTAGTATCAATGATGACGATGATGACGATGATGATGATGAAGGGTGGAGGAGGAGAGAGAGGATATCGATCATCATCATTATCATCATTATCATTATCAATCGATCACTAACATCATCATCAATCAATCAGTCATCATCGCCATCAGCACCATCAATCAATCACCATCATCATCATCGTCAACCAATCAATCAACAGTGCCATCATCATCATCATCATCATCATCATCACTACCATCATCGTCATCTTTTCCACCATCCTCATCATCCGCATCATCACCAATTTATCGTCCTCTTCATCAATCACATACATCATGCTTCTCATCACCACCACCACCACCACCAC
>NC_069001.1:1115904-1119571 GCF_001194135.2 Octopus bimaculoides
TATATATATATATATATATATATATATATTAATATATATATATATACATATATACATACATACGTACATACATACATACAGATAGATAGATAGATAGATAGAATACATATATATTTAGTGATATATGTGTATGCCCGCAAATATACATATGGATATACATGTATGTATCTATGCACATATATGTGTGTATATGTTTAAATGTGTGTGTGTATGTGTGTGCTTACATAACAGTGGTACCATAGAGTATGAAGGAACAGAGGCATGGTATGGGAAGAGGGGATGGCTGGATAGGGAAATGGGTAGGGGTGGGTCGGTAGAGAAATATCAATTTACGATTTTCACCAAACTGAATTGTCGGGTATGGTGAGGGGAGGGGGGGGCAGGTGAGTTTAGGGAGTCGAGAGAACTTGGCTGGAAATGTTTATCCCATCAGAATCCTATAATGGTAACCATGATGGTGGTGGTGGTGGTGCTGCTACTGTTGCTGTTGCTGGTGGTGGTTGCAGTGGTGGGGAAGGCAGGAAATGTAGTGATGCTTGCAGTAGGTTCTGGTTGCTATGAGGAAACAGAAAAGGGCCAAAGAATTTTGTAATAATGTCGTCTTACGTTGGTGCATAATAATAATAATAATAATAGCTTTTTTTAAAGTTGTTAGTTTCACGGTGGAACTGACCATGTAAATTCCACATGGAGCAAGAAAAAACATGACCAGGAAGCATCATGGAGGTGGCTCAGTCATGGTGTTAGCGCACCAAAGTGAATATTTTGTCATCTGAATTACGCAAAAATGAAAATAACTCTGACATCTCATTTTAATAGATATATTTACCAAAATTACATAAAAACATCTTGAAATTCTAAAGAGTAAATTTATTCAATAAAATCGCCATTGGCTTCAACCATGGCCTCCAGACGAGTCCGGAATCTCCTGCAACTCTTCTGGATGGTCTCCAGGTTTAAGTTGGTGAATGCTACCATACTCCTCGCCTGCAGTGCATCTTTGGTGTTACAAGGAGTTTTGTTGGTCTTTCGCTCAACTGCACCCCACACATAATAATCAAGGGGGTTGCAGTCTAGGGAGTTATGTGGCCAGATGTTAGGGGTGATGTGGTCACAAATTGTCTGACAGCCATGGTTGGGTCCTCCTGCTTGTGTTGCATGGTGCAGAGTCCTGTTGCCAGACACAGGGTCTTCCAGTAGCCACCCTCTTGACCCAGGGCAGCACTACCACCTCCAGGCACTTTGATGTAGAACTGATGATGCGTGTATGTGTATGGGTGTATGTGTGTGTGTATATATACATGTGTATGTGTGTATGTGTAAGTATATATGTATATATGTATATATCTATGTACACACATACTCAGTCACACAAATATTAATCACACACATACATACATACACACACACACACACAGCTTTAGTGAAACAAACGGGATACATCAAACTCAATATATAAAGGTGTGTGTGCATTCTCTCTATACATACACATATGCAGACATACATACGGATGGATGGATGTATAAATCTTTATGTGTGTGTCTGTATGTGTGTGCGCATATACATACTTATACATATACATATATACATACAGATATGTATGTATGTATGTATGTATGTATGTATGTGTGTATGTATGTATGTATGCATATGTATATGTATGTATGTATGCATGTATGTATGTGTGTGCTGAATGTAATGCACTAATCCTAACTTTTCTCCTCTAAGCCATGCGGCTCTATTCCAATCCTCTTTGTAATCTATCGATTGTCATCCTTATAAGTTACTTAACAAATTGGTTAACTCTTTAAGGGGGGAGAGGTGTAATGATAGTGGTGATGACGGTGGTGGTGACAGGGAATGGGTAAAAGATGAGAGAGGGAGAGAGGCAGGCGAGCACACAGAAGGATAAATGGTAAACCACATAGATGGATAGATGGAGGGACAGACGAACGGACAGAGGGACGGACAGACAGAGAGAGGCACAGAGAGAGAGAGAGAGAGTGTGTGTGTGTGTGTGTGTATTGTTTATGCATGTGCATCTATCTTCATGTATGTGTCTTGTATGTATGTGTGTGTGTGTGTGTGTGTGTGTGTGTGTGTGTGTGCGTGTCTGTGTGTATATGTATCTATCTGAACGTATGAGTGCTGTCTGTATAATAGAAAGTGTGTGTGTGTCTATGTATATGAACGTATGAGCGTTGAATATATCGCTTTCTCTCTCGCTCTCTCCTTCCGTTTGTCTCTCTCTGTCTCTTTCTCCTCCTCCCCCCCTCTCTCTCTCTGAGAGCTGGTTGCTTAATACAGACCTGTTAATCTCCTCCATATTAATACTCGTCCTCTTTACACTTTCTCTCCTCACGTGCGTTGTTGCCTTTCCCTTCATCCCCTCCCAGCCTCAGTCCCACTGTTTATTTATTTATTTATTTATTTATTTACTTACTTATTTATCCATTTGTTTATTTACTTATTTACTTATTCAATCAGGAAATCTTTTTTTTTTATTTTTCTTCTTCTCTCACTGGCTTCAAGCTCTGCAATGTCTGTAACCTCAGATGAACTCGGCTTCAAAAGTTTCTACACGTCTCTATAATATTTAAGAAGCTTCCATGCATGCACGTGTGTGTGTGTGCGTGTATATGAGTGTGTGTGTGTGTGTGTGTGTGCGTGTGTGCAGATAATTTTTTATTTGCTAAAAATAACAGCCAAATCTCTCCCTTCTGTTTTTTTTCGAAGAAAAGGAACCATAGCTGGAATCCTTTTGACTTGGCCTGCCCAATCGCAATTTCATTTCTACCCCTCTCCCGTCTACTCCAGCGTCTATGTTTGTCCCCCATCACTTCTTTACAAACGGTGTTGGTGACTTAGCAGGTCATCAAAAGAAACTGATAGACTAAGTACCAGGCTTAAAAAAGAAGTACTGGGGTCAATCCATTCAACTAAAATCCTTCTAGGCGGTGCCCCAGCATGGCCATAGTCTAATAACTCAACCAAGTAAAATGACACATTTCCCCTACAGCTAGAAACCTGTTCTGGACTGGCATCTTTTCGCATCCTTTTTTGCCCTCGTCTGCAAACATGAAGCTGCTTCCTCAGAGTTTGTAGTCTTGCAGACTGCACGGTGACCCCACTAGTGCTGGTGCCATGAAAGAAAAGGTAAAAGGGTTGGCATTAGGAAGGAAGGACATGCAGCTTTAGAAACCATTCAAACTGTCCAACCCATGCCAACATGGAACATGGATGTTAGATGATGATGATGATGATGATGATGATGATGTTGATGGTGGTGGTAATGATTGTGGTGGTGGTAGTGGTGGTGATAATGATGATGGTCATCATAATGATAATGATGATGAGGATGATGCTAGCCACCAGTATGAACATGATATATGTATATATATATATATATAAACAATATATGAGTATATGCATATATATGTACATGTATGTATATACGTTCATCTACATGTACATATAGATACATAACTGGGTACATGACGTGGCAAAAGAACAAGGACAAAATGGTAAACAAGGTGCAACAAACAAGCAGGCCACATAGAAGCATCCCCTTCATCAGCTGCCACCATGTATACATGTATGTATGTGTATGTATGTTTATTTGGAGCTAGTGGGGGGGGGAGTCTGTCAATGTGTCATAACTGATAAC
>NC_069001.1:1120632-1121165 GCF_001194135.2 Octopus bimaculoides
TATATATATATATATATATATATATATATATATATATATATATATATATATATGTATATATGAATGTGTGTATGTACGTGTATATGTGTGTATATATGCGTGTGTGTGTGTGTCTCCTCCTTGTTTTTTATTGCAATTGTTATTTAGCTTCAGTATTGTCATCATTTTCTTTTGCCACTCAATCGCAGCCTTTTTGGTCTCCATCCTCTTTTTTTATCTCAGTCATAATCATCATCATCATCATCATCATCATCATCATCATCATCATCATCAAAGAAGAATTCTAGTTGTTGTTGTTGTTGTTGGTAGATTTGCCATCAGGGCAATCAGGTGAGGGGGACATTAAAAGGGCAGTTTACAATTTGTGGTGGGCTTACATTAAACATGAAGAGAAAGAAAAGACAAGAA
Source organism: Octopus bimaculoides (assembly GCF_001194135.2). Lineage (NCBI taxonomy): Eukaryota > Metazoa > Mollusca > Cephalopoda > Octopoda > Octopodidae > Octopus > Octopus bimaculoides. The sequence continues at coordinate 1,121,041 of NC_069001.1, forward strand.
GTGGGAAACGAGACAGAAGTCTACATCGACCAAAAAATATCTGAACCCCTGAATTATGCAGAGATCCAAGTTCTCTCCCAACCTCCAAAGACACACATCGTTACCCATCTGTTGTTCTTCATTCT
>NC_069001.1:1121691-1122951 GCF_001194135.2 Octopus bimaculoides
CCACTGCTTCCCCTCCACCTCTTTCGCTTTCTCTCTCTCTTTCTTTTTTATTCTTGTATTTCTTCTAAACAACCATAAACACATTAATGCTCCAAGACAGCTTCTATATTTCAATTCTTCTGAAAATATCTCCACTCTAATGTCTATCTCTCACCCCCACTCTCTCTCTCTCTCTCTCTCTCTCCTTTACTCCTCCATCACCACCTTTCTCCCTCTTTCTTTCCCCTGTCCCCCATTGCCCCCACTTACCCTTCTCTCTCCTCCCTCCCTCTCTGTATCTAACTATCTTTGTCCCTCGATCACTCACTTCTTTTCTTTGACTCTCTCTGTCTCTCTGTCTGTTTACCTATCTGTCTCTCTCTCTCTCTACTCCCTGCTGTTTCACTGTCTCTATCTCTTTCTCTGACGTGCCTTTCACCCCACCTACCCCCACCTGACACATACTCACCCTATCCATCCACACACACACACACACACGTGCACACACTCTTCTCTCAGAAGCCCCACACGTCTCACCTCCTGCTCTTACGTCACTGCACATCATCTCCCATTCCCCCACCACCACACCTACCCTTCATCGCCCTCCTCCACCCCAATCCTCTCCACACCAGGCACTCACCTGTCAATGCAAAAACATCAAGATTTCATTGATTTTTCTCAGAATTTGGTAACTTATTGATTTTACAACAGCCTACCCACCCCTCCTCCACCCCAAGCCACCCTATCCCTGCTTTCTCTTCCTCCTCCCAGCGCCACAGTGGCTGGCTGTCTCAATGTGGAGCAGTGTAACAGTACACCACACAAACACACACACATACATACACACACATACACACTGTATATTGTAAGTTCTGTTGTACCTTATATATATCATCATCATCATCATCGTTTAACGTCCGCTTTCAATGCTAGCATGGGTTGGACGATTTGACTGAGGACTGGTGAAACCAGATGGCAACACCAGGCTCCAATCTGATTTGGCAGAGTTTCTACAGCTGGATGCCCTTCCTAACGCCAACCACTCAGAGAGTGTAGTGGGTGCTTTTACGTGTCACCCGCACGAAGGCCAGTCAAGCGGTACTGGCAACGGCCACGCTCAAAATGATGCATTTTATTTAACATTTTCATTTTTTATCCCTAGAGATAAAAAAAAAAGTAAAAAATTTTTTTTGTAAGACCCCTATGCAGGCCCTGGTTGATATTGAACCCTGCCCAGGATGTTATTGGTGTCTACATATGCCTGTACCCACAATACCACCG
>NC_069001.1:1123021-1130058 GCF_001194135.2 Octopus bimaculoides
ATAGGCATAAACACACACACTGTTTCATTATTTACTCCAGGTCATTTCTACTCCACCAGACCAATTATAATTAAAGACACTCCAGTTGTGACCATCTCTAGACACTTATCTATAATCATAATACAACTTAAGTTAATAAAAAAAAATGATAATTTTAAACTGGGTAGGAATTGAAACCTAAACCACCATTTAACAGACAAAGTGACTTTTACCAACAATTTCAATGTTAAAATTTAGAGATATTTAAATCTATTTTTATTATTGATTGGACACTATTTTAGATTTAAGTATCTCATTTTTGACAGCAATTATTGGGAGTACCTGGTAGACTAGTAGGTAACGGTGAGAGAAGACAAACTGGATGAGGGGGAAATTCTGAACTGTCCTGTCCAGGGTTCAAGCCTGGTCAGGATAGGGAAGAAGGTTAGAGTCTTTTTAATTTTTTATACAAAAATATTAAAAACTATATTTCTAGATAGAGATTGAAACCTCTACCTTCATATATATATATATATATATATATGTATATATGTGTGTGTGTGTGTATATATATATATATATATATATATATATGTATATGTGTGTGTATATATATATATATGATGATGATGGGGATATGGTATATATATATATATATAGATAGATAGATAGATAGATAGATAGATAAAGGTATGTATATATAAGAAAAAATATGTACTGGGGTTGATCCATCCATTCAGCTAAAAATTCTTCAAGGTGGTGCCCCAGCATGGCCACAGTCTAATGACTGAAGCAAATAAAAAATAAAAGATGAAAAATATATATTTGTGTGTGTGTGTGTGTGTGTGTGTATGAATGTATATACATATTACATTATCTCTAACACTCCCTGTGACTTGGCAGTTTGCCAAAATGGATCAATAGAATAAGCACCAGGTTTAGAATATAATTATTGGGATGGAATTCTTTGACTTGTTGCAGGAATATTTAGCAAGTCGGGACCTCTGAGAGATGAAAGCCAAACCATTATATGGAATGCAAAAGAAAATAATCAACAAAGAAACACAATTGGGATTTGCTCAGAAATTAGTGACATCATCAAAAGATTCGACTAATCAAAACTTGAGGCGAAATAGAATGAAATCTTTTGTGTGGCTGACCAAGAGCATCAGCTATATATTTGGTGCATTTTAGCCACTGGTCAATGGGAGCTAGAGCAGACAGCAGATAGCTGCAGGGAACTGTCCTTTAAACAAAGACAATGGTCAATGGTGATGATGATGATGATGATGATGACAGTGGCAGCAGCAGTGCATCCTAATCTGCCAACTCCAAAGAACACCTGGTGACAAAGATGTTCTACCTGATCCAACAACATCTCGTTTGACCTTTGAACTTTCTTATGTAAACATCTTTGCTTTGTCTTTCTTTGTAATGGCAACGTTCATTTGTTAGCAAGAAGAATAAATAATTTTGCTTTAAAGACTTTTGAAGAATTTGCGTTCTTTCAATACTGAATCATAGCATCATTCATGCTCACACAGAAATCTCTTATTGCTAAAGACTGAGCCCTACAAAGCATTGCCCCAGCATGGCCGCTGCTCAATGGCTGAAACAAGTAAAAGATAAAAAGAAAAAGTTTAATAGCTGACAATGTATTTAGATGAAAAGAAAAAGACAAAGGGATAATAATGAGGTGTCCAAGGTGGACATGAAAAGAAGCAGAGAGAGAGAAAGTAGAAAAGGGAAAGAAAGGGAAAAGGGAAAGAAGGGAAAAAGAAAAGGAAGAAAAAAGAAATATACATGCCTAATAGAAAATGAAAGAAGAGGATCTATTACTGTGTTGTAGTGGATCAATAATCTTTTTGAATAAGATAGTGTTTAATAGAGGGGAGTGAGAAAACAAGCAAGATAGAGTAAGGTTGACTGAATGTAGACTGATAAAATGCAGGGAATAGCTGGAGATGAATGCATTTGGGGTGATATCGAATTGAATAGCAAAAGAAGCTGGGTGTAGAAAGAAGACAGAAAGCACCAGAAAGGATGGAGAGAATGATAAATAATTGGGTTTATGATAAAGTAACTGGCCTGTGTGTGGGTGGAGAGAGAGCGGGGAAGAGAGCGGATGTGTTGGATGAAAGTGTAATATGAAGATGCATACATTGACAATAAAGGGAAGGAAACGTTTAACTGCTCGAAATAAAATACGATGAAAACACAATAAAAACAGTTAAAATCTGTTCAAGATTCTATGGCCATATTGAAATTCATTTTTGGGGGTTATGGAGAAGGGGTGGGGGTGGTGGAGAGGTTTATATTTCCATGTTTCTTCTTCTCTTGTAGAATATATTTGGGCATCATTTGGCTCTGAATGGAGAAAGAAAGAGAAGTAGGGAAGAGACAAAGGTTTATGGGAAGAAGAAGAAGAAGAAGAAGAAGAAGAAGAAGAAGAAGAAGAAGAAAGGAGAGAAACGAAGTGACAAGAATGCAGTATATGCAGAAGACTGTGATTTATATATGTCTATCATACAGTTCCTCATCACCAGTAAATATCCGCTTTTTGTAACAAATCGAGCAACCATGTATCTGCATCTTCGTTTTATTGTTGTTATCGATCTTGATGCTGATGCTGCTGACGATGATAAGAACAACTGGAACGAAAGTGAAAAAAACTAGGATATGAAGCAAGGGAAAAGACTCTCTCCAGAAATGTAGAGTGATTATCGTTCGTGAGATTATTTTGTAGATTCTTTTGTTGGTGAATATTTGCATAAATCAATATATTTCATTTGAGTCAGAGACGAGAGACAGGATCGAATGTCCACATATTATTACTGGTGTTTTGTGCATTTTATCAGCTTCAAAAATTACGAAAATTACCCCTGGACCAGATCGCATGTTCACGCTGTTATATAGGCGACGTGTTGGTCACAAATGGAAGCACTAACCGACTATATCGTTCGATTAGCTTGTGTGTGTTTTGCCTACCAATAACATCACCATAGCATCTACGTGTTGGTCGTTTGGCGAGCTGGAAATAATCGTCAAATTTCCTTCGAATCACACTTCACAGTTTTTAAAAAAGGAAGAAAAAACAAACGCTGTATAATTATCCGGATAATGTGATCTTAATTACACCATATTTTACAAAAAGCGACGAGATGGTCAAGGCTTGAATAACTTTGATCACAGACACCTGCTCAATCCGCGCTGACCTTGGGCTAAACTATAACGATAACAACAACTGCAACAACAATCATAGAAATGAAGATGCGTCTATGCGGTTGCTCGATTTGCTGGAAATAACAGCCAAAAATTATTCTTCAGTTCACAGCTCACTGTCTTAAAAAAACAAAACAAGGTATACTACATTAATATATTGTAGCGCTAGATGCACTTATGCTTGGTAAAAACAACCCCCTCCCAAAGAAAAAACAAACACAAAAAAACGAGAGGGTCACCGCTGCAACGCTTTTGATAGATCAGCTGGATCAGGGCTGATCTAGGGATAAGCTGCTACTGCTACTACTACTACTAGTACTACTATTACCACTACCACCTGTATGACTACGACTATAACAACACAAACATCCCATCATATCATCACCTACTTCTACGCCCCCCCCCCATCCCACAACGTTTTGGCAATACTTCGGTTACAGATCGATATTTTACCCAATTTCGGCTGGTGGTGAATAATATTGTTCGACAGCAGCCAGCCACTGGCGTTAAACGGTGTTCCGAAGGTAGGTTCCACATATGTATATATATATGTATGTATATATGATGAATCAGAATGAAGCCTTGTTCGTTTTTATTCAATTATACATTTGCAATATTTACTCGGTAATAAATATGCTACGTACATTCACTTGAACAAACCTCGTATTTGCAAAGTGCACCGTGCATAGAAATTATTATTATTATTAATGTTGTATCAATTGATTGATTACTGAGGGGTAATGTACTGTTTGTTTGGTTGGTACTCGTTTCAACAGCACTTCGTTACTTGAATATTCGCTATTGAGGTTAAAAGCAGCCTGGATCGTAAAGATCCCTACTAAAGGTTGCCCTGATCGTGCAACAATTTTACTGTTCAGGTTCTCATGCTCGGCTCTTATTTCTAATCACATTAAACCCACACTTTCGCCGATCATTCATATATAAGGTATGTGTCTATTTGGTATGTCAAAGCTCGTTGTTCATGCCGTCGTTATTCAGTTTCGATATGCGAATGATGTTTTAAAGGCGACAGTAAGAAGATGATGGAAGTGGAGACTGAAGATGAAAACAAGTGTATGGTGTCTGTGTTTTGATTCCTGTGTGATGGAAGGATCGCGTACAGCTAGTAACTCTTGAGTGACAACAAAATGAATTATGAGTTCCGAACGAACATATTGTTAATGCATGAAAAAGGTGATTTGTTATTTACGATTAATTCGCATAGACACACACGATCGTTCGCGCGCTCACATACACACAAGTTGACGTAAATCCTATATTTATATCTATGAAAATAATCCTTGTGTGTGTATATGTATGTATGTATATATATACATATATGCTCCAGCATAGCCACAGTCTGTGACTGAAACGGATAAGATAATAATGGAATTATATAAAAATGATGACAGCCTGTAAGCTGTCACTTCGAAGTCACTGTGAAGCTTGTCCTTGTAAAAATTAACCTTGTGCACTTCACTAAAAAGTATTGTGTAATCCTTCAGTTTGAGTTAAATTGTTTATGTATATAACTTGACATTAATATATATATATAATACAACTGTTTGTTGTTTACACACCCGTCTTCGTCTTTTGTTTCTTTGTAAATTCTCACTATATATATATATATATATATATATATATATATATATATATATATATATATATATATATACATATACATATATATGCATATAGGTTAACATATGCAGCTCTAAAAAGTGAAAGTAAATTGTGATAGGAATCGGAAAAGTTGTCAAATGCGTCGGTATCCATCGACTTTTGCCACAAAACGAAGGATGGACATATGAAACCACACCCTGGTCTTCCACGATGTCGTCTAAGAGTCTAGAGTATGTTGTTTTATTTAAACAGAAAAGATAGTCAAGTTTTATTTCAAAAATATTTCAAGAAAATTAAGATTTGAATTTAATCATTACATAACACGTATGTATATGATACATATGTAATACAAAACCACAACAAATCCCAAACCGAAGAAATATATTATAAAACGCTAATTAAATCAGTTTAATTAGTGTTAATCACAGTTCCTTCGTTGGTTCATAAAGTATTATTTATTTACATTAAACGGGTGGAATACCCGAATTCAAAAATAATTCTAAGGTGTGCTGTACCTTAAAATATAGATTAACGTTTTAGCATTCAGATAATCCAGAGAGGTTTGAATTAATCTCGCATTATCTCGTAGCTTGGAGATTTCAATGATGTGATTGTTTTTTAAACTAGCATTGTAGGATAAGTGTGAGAGGCCAGATCTGGTCAGTTTGAGCATAAAGCAGGTGAAATGTTTGGACCGGATATAATTGATTGAAATGCTAAAAAGTTTAACGGTAAATTAACTCAATTTGATTGGTTTTGATAGTCACATTTGTAAAACAATGATTTATTCGTAAATTGGGTGAACGTAGCCGGTCGTTTAGGACCGGAATCCGGAATTCGTTCTTTGCGTACAACATCGACAACTTTACCCCGCACACACGCACGCACGCACGCGCACACACTACACATAGTATATCAAATAAGGATCTTTCAATCATATTTGTTCAAATTGTTGAAAAAAATGATCTTTCTGTTTTGTTGTTTTACAGATGGATGTCGGCATCTCACCGTCAACAGAATATCTTCTCGCTGATTTCTGAGTTGTAGTTTTTATTGCCCCGCAGTGATGTGCTGACGCTGGAGACGATTGTGATTCCGTTTTTGTGAAGACAACAATGACGAAAATGGTGAGCAGTTTAGAGAAAAATAACGATTTTAATTTCTCAGACAAAGTTAATAGTTCTACTTCGGTGATAAACAGATCCAAGAATAGAAAGAGCTGTTCAGACCAACAACAACAACAGCAACAACAACAACAACAGCAACAAAAATCAGTTTCCTCAAACAAAAGAACCGAGAAAGAGATGCAGGAACCAAGCAATGTCCATGTCTTGATCCTCTTCATCCTTTTCCTTCTGTTTGTGTTTTTTTACACTGGTCTCCGCGTCTACCTTCGACCGACAAAACCCCCAATAACTGTCACTGTGAATACTTTCCAAGAGTACCTCACGGAAATACAACAGATAAAGTACATGTACTTCACTCAAACAGAGGAATTCTGGAACATTCTGAAAGACAATGCACAGCAGCTTCTGATGACCGACAAAGAAGATACAACCCCTGCTGCCATGATGGTGATCCTCCCTGCCGGGGAAAAGCAGTTGGCTGTTTGTCTCATGGATTACTGGTCACAAATCATGAACAGACTTTTGGGCAGCCAAATCTCAGACTTGGCTTTAGAACCGGTTGTGGACGGTTCTAGTATAACATCTTACAAACCCGGACATCAAAAGTCAATAATATCCGAACAGATTCAACAGTTAGTCGCAAATGGTCACAAGTCGGTCGCCATCAGCAGTTGGGAGAATCTGCACATTGAAACGTTGCAGCTCCTGTGCAGTATATGCGAGTCAACGAACTTGTTTTACAAGCAAGTGACAGTGGTATTTCTGCTGGAGATACCAGACGAAGAGCATCACATTGAGAATAAGTCAGACATACATTCTTACCTGTCTTCAATCTGGAGTCATTTGAAAAACGATCAGGTTAAGAAATTACTACATGTGATAGCAAATAATATTGCCTTTTTAACACCAGACGATACTTTCATGGGTTGTTAAGGTAACATGGAGGACGTCTCTAATGTTCACCTTCCACACACAAATTCCTTCCTTAATCAATGGTGTGTTTATGGGATACAAAGGAACCTGTAATTTTCACTTCATAAAAATTCTCAAGGGCTTGCTTAAGTGTGTATATATATATATATATAT
>NC_069001.1:1130389-1131406 GCF_001194135.2 Octopus bimaculoides
AAAAAATACACACTATATATATGATGTTTATACATACATATATATATACCCATTTAGTGTTAATTGTGTGAAGAAAAAGTACTCAATACCCAAGTAGAGATTAATAATATTTCATTTTGGTTGTTGAATTGGTCTGTCACTCCTCTGAGTTTTACCTGCGGATGCTCAGAGTTTTCAGGCAAGTTTTGACTCATAATTTGTGTGAAGACTCTGTTCACTCATAGGCAAGACTCAGAGGAGTGAGAGACCGAGTTGATCAAACTGAAAATATGATACATAGATATTTTTAAATATGTGTGTGTGTGCCATAAATATATGTAATATGAATATCGTATATATGTAACATATGGTATAATTATAAACCGGGAAAATTTTAGCCACTTCTCTGCAAGCTGAAAGAAAACATGATCCTTAAACCTTATTAGGTTCTCATCAGAAGCGTCCACATCATTCTGACAGAAAAACAAGCAGCCAAACTGTTTATATACTCAACAGATGCAGCAGTTACTCTATGAAGGAGTCCCTAATTTGCATACCGAAAGTGTTTAACACTCTATAAATACCAGCAGCTTGTCAACAGGTATCTTAGTCCACAGAGTATCAAGGTATGATATAATAGAAATATAACATGTGGTATAATTATAAGCAGGGCAAATTTTAGCCATTTCTCTGCAGACTGAAAAATGATGAACTACCTTAATTGATTTTCAAACCTTATTGGGTTCTCATATATATATATATATATATATGTGTGTGTGTGTGTGTGTATGTTTAAGTTTGTAAGCGACCTCTTACAAACAGAACAGGATTGCAGGGACACAAGAAAAACGTGAACTATGCACGTCCAGAGCCAACTCTCTGCCCTCGGTCACTGCTGACCACCAATGCCTGACCTATGGCAGAGCCTTCCAAGCATGCATCGGACTGATTGGCCACAGATGGACACACGAAGCCCTGTCTTCTTCTCCCTTATGATATCCTTGGTCATTGTCAACAACAATGGACAAACTAATAATA
>NC_069001.1:1131810-1133207 GCF_001194135.2 Octopus bimaculoides
ATTTACAATAAAAAGTGAAAAAAGAAAAAGAAGTTACCAATTTCTTTGATGCTACCTGTATAAATAGGGTAAGGGTAAAGACCCCCTTCAAGGTTTGGACTCTGCTTCTCAGAGGCCCTACAGCAAACCAAATGAAAGGCTATCACATATCAACATAATCTCCTGCCACCGATTTATTGTGTTTAAGAACCTTGTGAAAGATTACGGTAAGAGTGTTTCAAAATTGTCCTTGAAAGATGTTTTTGATGCAGCAGTTCCCTGTGGGTCTAAGAGCTGCATCATCTACCTGCCATTTGATTTGCCCCACCCTTCTCACTCAATCTCAAAATCTTTGCGGGAAGGGCTTCCCCAGATTAGTAGATAAGCATTTCACACAGTCCCATAGATATAGGAGATTATTCCTCAGACCTCATTCAGCTGTGTGTCTAGTGAAAAAAGAGATATTAGTGAATGTCCCCAAACACCACACAGAGACAGGATGCTCATGTAGGGTTAGCAGCGAGTGCCCAGTAGGCAACTGATGCAAACTGAGGCAGTGGTCTGTGATGTAGAGATGGTGTTCAACAGTAACAACAGCAGTAATAAAAGGACACACACACATGGAAATATGTTGGAACAATAGAGCGATCATTTAAGGCCAGGATAGATAATCACACGTTCTCTTTTAGGATTTCAGAGAGGTGCAACATCATAACATTAGCCAGCTGTATATGAGGATTAAAAGAAGAGGGAACACCACTTGTGAGGGGATTTAGTTGATGGAAAATGAAAGAAGCTCGTTGTAATTACAAGGGTAGATTTGTTCGGTGAAAATCCTTCAAGCTGTTGCCTCAACATAGCCGCAGTCTAATAATTGAAAAGAAATGAAATAGAAAAAGATATGTTGATAATATGTAAACGCCATTTGGAAACAGCACAAAATCTCTCTCTCTTCTGTCACCTTTCACTAAGGGAGATAAACTTTAAATTGTGTAAGAATTATTTCCCTTACATCACTTGCTCTTTGTATTTTAGAATTTTTTAACGTCTGTTTTGTACGTGAAGTGGGTAAGTTGAGCTACTTCTTTCTGTTTCAAAACGACCCCAAGCAGCTTTATCAGTGAGGTGATGGCGGGAGCAGGTTTCCTATAATTACAGTACAACATTCTCAATATTACACCGCGCATAAGGCGGCGAGCTGGCAGAATGGTTAACTCGCCGGACGAAATGCTTAGTGGTATTTCTTCTGTCTTTACGTTTTGAGTACAACTTTCCTATCTTCACAAATTTACGCCTGGAAACTTCCAGAAAAGTATGAAGAATCAATATTAGAAATCTTTCTTGGAAACCTCCCATTAAAGGAAGAACCAACATTCAACCTTTATATACACCTATATACATTTATATATATATATATA
>NC_069001.1:1135201-1137024 GCF_001194135.2 Octopus bimaculoides
AGAGAGAGAGAGAGAGAGAGAGAGAGAGAGAGAGAGAGAGAGAGAGAAGGGGACTGGTTTAAGAGTACAATGTCATCAGAATGTTGAAAGCATTACAACACACGCACAAACACACACACGCTCTCTCTCACACACACCCCATACGAACGTATGCCATTATTAATCACCATTACAGCTACCATCGCCAGTAACTTCACCATTATTGCCACAACATCCTAGTCGTCGTCGTCGTCGTCGTCGTCATCATGAAAATCTCCACCACCACTCTCACTACCGCCACCATCACCACCATCCCCAACAACGCAAAGACAACCGCCATTGTCATTTTCACCACCACAATAACAACAACGACCATCATCATCATAAGCATCGTCATTAATATCAATTCGTTAGCATTATAAGCATCACTATCATCAACACCTTTTTTCTGTGTCATCATCATCATCGTTATTATCGCCATACACTCTCATCATCACCACCCGACACATGTACTCTTTCTACACTGTACATACACAAGACACACGCTCACACACAAACACACACGCTCACATACATACTGTCTCTCACGCACATACAGACATTGTTCCTTCTACACTCACACACATACACTCACACACATACACACACACACACACACCCTACCCCCTCTATACCTTGCCCAGAGTATAGATTACTCGACACAAATCCCCCGCAGACACCCCCCTTCACCACAGGCCTCCTCCTTACTCCTTCCTTTCTACCCAGGGTACTGTCACATAACGTACCACAACACTAACCCATTACACACCCCGTTTCTAACATCCGTTACGCTCCATTACATCTTACCTCACCCTCCCCTCAAAATTTGCTTTCTATCTCTGCCAATCCCTTTTCATTTTCCACCCCAACCCTTTATCTGCTACCCTACCTCCTACCCCCATTCATGCTCTCCACCCGTTTCCTGTCTTCTATTACTATTTTTATCTATTGTTTCTTCACTTCTCTTTTCCTTGTCTGTCTGTCACTGTCTCTCTCCTTCTCTCTCTCTCTCTCTCTCTCTCTCTCTCGTTTGATTGCCAAAGGTCTTTTGTCACCGATGTATGTATGTGTATGTGTGTTCCTCTGTCTGTCAGTCCGTTTAGATATATACGATGTGTGAGTGCGTAATATTCACATATGTTTTTTATGCTCGCTTCTGTTTTTAACTATTTGGAGTCTTCCTGGAAGGAAAGAGTTGCTTTATAACAAAGACACAAAGCGCCATCGCTGCAACGTAGACGACAAAAACAATACAACACGTTGAACTTGAGAAAAGTCTTACAGAGTTTTATTGTTCTGCTTACAGAGTGGACTCGTAATGTGCGAATTGGTTGAATTCTTTTGCTGAAAACTCTAGCTTTTTCGGATTGTCACTTTGGCAGGCTGGTTGGTCATGTTGCTTGGTTTTTCGAGTTGGATCCTGATTATTATTCTCTGACAATCCAGTTGTGGCGATGGTTCGTGTTGGTCGGCCATATGTCATATGGTGTTGTAAACAGAGGTATGTATGTATATATGTATGTATGTATCTGTGTGTCTATCTGTGTATGCATGTGTTTCATCAACATTATCATCGTCGTCATCATCATCATCATCATCATCATCAACAATGCCAACGACTACAACAGGTGTCACACTATCATGAACAGCAGCAGCAGCAGTTATCACCACCGCCACTACCACCGTCGCCACCTCCACTGTCACCACCACTGTCACCACCACCACCATTACCACCACCGCCATAACCAATACTAACATCATTGTAACTAACACCACCGTAACCACCGCCATCAACACCACCACCA
>NC_069001.1:1137048-1140572 GCF_001194135.2 Octopus bimaculoides
GTAACCACCGCCACTATAACCACTTCCGCCACCACCACCACCACCAGCAGTAAGTATCGTTGATGTAGTGATTGATAACAGTAAATGATGATCATAATAATCCTTCATCGATACAATATCTTTAACCCGATTAACATAATTCCTCTCCAAATCTAGACACTCTCAGGGAGTTGCCATATTTTCTTTATTGCTTAGTTGCTTCCGAGCTAATACTGCCTCTTCTTCGTCTGTTTATTATTATTATTACTACTACTACTACTACTACTGTTGCTTTGTTTTATATGAGCCGTTCCAAGTCTCACCCAAAGACCTCCGACAACAGCAAGTCGGACGTTTTACTCATGGCTGTTATTTATGATTAAGCAATAATCTGTTGTAGGAAAAGAAGACCAGATTCTGAGAATTGAGATTCTGTTAAACTTGTAATGAAAATCTTACAATTTCTAGTCTTAGGTAATCATGGCACCGAAGCAAAGTAAAGATAAAAAAAAATACGAAAAACTAAATAAATATAAACCAGGAACAGAGAAATGTTTCCTGGTGTACGAGAAGACGGTGGCATTGTTGGCCGATGATACAGAGAGATGGACACTGGATGGAGATGCTATCGGCTGCAGATTCGTTCTCTCTGGGACGAAACAGACAACTAACCATGTTATCTATGATTAATCAACATTCCAACATTGTCTCTCACATACACACACACACACACACACACAAAACACGCAGTTCTATATATACATATATACACATATAAAATGTTAATCACACACACACACACACGGACGCACACACACATGATGTAATATATATGTAATGTAATAGCGAAGTCGTTCTTTACTTATTTTTTGAAAAACTTTTCCTTCGTTTACTTTTCTTCTCCAATGTTTCTTGCTTTGCTTATTTTCCCATTTCTAATCAGTCTGTCTGTCTGTCTGTCTCTGTCTCCCTCCCTCCTCCCTCTCTCTCTCTGTATATATATATATATATATATAAATGTGTGTGTGTGTGTTAGAAGCTATGTATATATGTATGTATATGTTTGTGTGTATGTATGTATGCACTGACCACTTCCCAGCACCCACACCATCATCCATACACCTTCACATGCACACACTCACACGTCAAGGTCACCAGCCCCCTTCTACACGCACATACACGTTCTCCCCTACATACGTAGTAACCTGTCATCAGCGTTATGATCGGGCACAGACAGTGTGTCGTTAGCCAGCTGGAGGAGATGTCTTCCGGGGGGGGGGGGCAAAGGGTTAAATTCTTAATTATAAATCATATATCATCTTATATTTTAGACGTATAAAAAACGAACGTTTAGTGTACACAGTATAAAGATACGAACTAGTTAATAGTTTCATGCTCTGGAGGCCCATGCTACATGTGAATAGATCTAAGAACTACAATTTATGCGTGGTTGAAAGATCATACATTCTTTTTAGATCTAAGAATTCCAAATTCGAAATTTTCTGCAAATGGAAGCATATAGAGAATTTTTTCTTCTTTTTTTTTTCTTTTTTGCGATCTGGAAAGCACCATCCTCTCCGGACTGAGCAGCGGCCTTGCACACTTTCGGCCCTGCTCCATTGAAGTATTCTACAACTAGCTTAATTATAGCTAGACGGTCAAAGGAGTCATAACTCTAATTTTGTTTCTTTTCTTTTCTATTTTCCGTTTTTATTCACCCTTCCATTTTTAGCATCTTTCTTCTCATTTTTTCTCGTCATCTCTCTTGCAATAGCGTCCTGATTTGCAAATAAAATAGACCATGTGATCAGAGCCTGTAGATTGCTTGGAGTCACAATGAGTATTATAAAATCGACCTAGACCTGTGTCTCCAAAGGAAGGAACTACAAGTTTCCGTAGACCATATTCACTCATAAGGCATTAATCGACCCTGGGCTATAATAGAACACATTTACCGAAGGTACTGCGCAGTGGTACCGAAACCGGAACCAACAGTTGGTTGCGAAGCGAGATTCTTTAGAACACAACCATTAATGCACCCGCGCGTGTATGCATTGATGTATGTACATGTCAGGGTATGTATGCGTGTGCATGCATGTGTGTGAGAGAGAAAGAGAGAGAGAGTGTGAGTGAGTGAGTGTGACGCTATAAGTGTCATGTGATATTTTACATGTCTATAAATACGACCGGCTTTTTTTTATAGTTGTTAATCCGTCAAAGGAATTTCACTCGCAAAGCTTTTGCCGTCCGCAGGCCATATAACAACTATATCAATAATAATAATGATAATAATAATAATGATAATTATCAATGAATGAAGAAAGAATGTGTATGATGCAGTTGTTTTCATTGACCAAACGGTTTTTTGAGTGGTCGTACTGACGTCACAGCAGAGAATACTATGAATGGAAGGAACATCACATGGAAAAGGACCGTGACATGGGAGATTGTGCTGGTGGTGGTGGTGGTGGTGGTGATTGTGGCCATTGACAGAATGTGTAAAGCTAGAGGGGGTACATGTGTTTGATGAAGGAATAATAAGGGTTGCAGGAAATAACAGGAAAAAGATGGGCCGTCGTACGATACGACTCGTGTGTGTGTGAATGACTATGTTCGGGATTTTGACGTTTTTGTTTTGAGTGAAGTGTGTGTGTGTGTGAATTTTTTGTGTATGTTTGTGTGTGTGTGTGTGTGTGTCTGTGAATTTGTGTTTGTGTGTTTGTGCATGTTGGTGTGTGCGTGCGTGAGGCTGAATGTTTGTGTGCGCATCTCTGTATTTGTGAGTTGTATGTGTGTGGGTGTTTGTGTGTGTTTGCATGCATGTCTCTGTGTATGTGTGCGTGTGAGTGTGTATGTGTATGTGTACATGTGTACGTATTTAGGTGTTACACTCTGTGTATGTGTGTGTGTGTTTATGTATATGTGTATGCACAGGCGCGTCATTTTCGTGTGTGTATATACGTGTTTATGTACATATGCACGTGTGCGTATGTGTATGTGTGTGATTGTGTATGACTGTGTGTGTGTGCACTTATGATTGTGTTTTTGCGTGTGTGTATGTATGACAGTAGGTGTATTTGTACATGCGTCTGTGTGTATGTGTGTGTGTGTGTGTGTGTATGTGTGTGTGTGTGTCCATCTCTGTCTTAAGGTCCGAGCATTTGTAAGTAGAGAGAAAGCGCAGGAAGTGACTCGTTCGTGTTTTGCGTATTTTTTTTGTGTGAGTATATATTGCTACGAATGAATGATTACGAAATTATGTGTGTGTGTGTGTGTGCGTAGGACGAACCTACATTGCATCGTCACGTGGCAAGAAACCGTGACCGCTCGTGGTGAGAGTGTAACGGTGTACGCTGCACGCGCTGTAAACTATGGTCACCATCGGCAATACCACCACCACCACCACTGCCTCTGCCGCTGCCCATATCACCACCACCACCGCCACCACCACTGCAACCGCCACCTTCCCCACCACCACCACCTTCTCCAACTCCATCATCACAACAACAAACACCACCAACAGCCATAACGATCACGTTTTCAAT
>NC_069001.1:1141841-1148424 GCF_001194135.2 Octopus bimaculoides
TGGAAAAGTTTCGAAAGAGTCAACCACCAATCTTAGAAGCTGTCCTCGCGTCGGCCTATTTCGATCCAGTTTTGAGTGGCTGCATCACTGCATTGTACAGCGACGTCTTCTCGGTGGTCAAAAGTAATAGCCACCAATCAAAATCGTTTAACATCACATGTTCGCTCTGTCAAGGATGCTCACTCTCGCTCCTTCTGTATGTGTTGGCTCTCCAGTCGTTGGTATGGAAGATAGATGTTTTGTGGGGCATCCAGCATGAACTAGAATATATACACAGGGTGCATAAGATATTTGAGGACAGATTTATGTTTATAAAACAAACAAACAGCTATATGATAACAGATAATAACTTTATTTATTAATAGTGTCGGACGTCTCGAAAACCGAAGTGATTGCCCAATGTACCGCACAGTGAGATTGAACCCGAAACCACGTAACTACAAAACGAGATTCTTAACCACAAAACCATAACCAAAAATAAATAAATAAATAATAAAACGAAAGCAACAGCAACAACACCAACACCACCTGGTGGAAAGTGGGGCGGGGGGAACGCCAAAACCAAACATCTACCTTCCGAACCAACTAACTCCATTAGTTTTCGATAGTTTTGTGAATATTATTTTTCATTATTTCGCTTATTAATATTCGTCGAACAGTAAAAAGCTATTTTCCCTCACAAGATGAAGACTTTTTGATGCATGCATTAAATCTGTTGCTTTTCTGATGACATGCAGTCGTGACGGCCTTTAAAACTGTAAGCACCGTTGGTTCATCTACATTTTCTTATGTAGTATTGTAGCATAATCGCTGTTTTAATTATATACCTTAGCGGGAGATTGAGACAGGTGTAGTTAGATGGATGGATGGATGCATAGGTAGATAGATAGATAGATAGATAGATAGCAAGTGAGTGAGAGAGAGAGAGAGAGAGAGAGAGAAGAGGTAGCAGAAAAATAAATGCATGACTGGATTGATAGGATGAGGGTAAGGCGGTGAAAGGCAGTGGTGACGGTGGAGGGATTGATTTGGTAATACGGAAGAACGGACAGGTAACACAAATGCACGTGTTCACACACACACACACACACACACACACACACATATGTACATTAAAGATAAAGTGAAGTATAGCAAGTTGAACAGATACACAGCCAGCAAAATAGTATATACACATGTGCATAATTTATGTAGATAAATGGACATCCACACACACATACACACACACACACATACACACACACACACATGCAAGTAAGCACACAGACACAAAACGATGTGGAAAAAAATAGTACTCGAATACGAAATGTAGAGTAATATACTATTTTATTAAAGCTGAAAGAATTGAAGATTTTTTTCCCCTTAGCAGATATCAAAACAAATACATAAACATACATACATACATATGTATATATAAATAATATATAAATATATGCATATATACCTACATATATGTATATACCTACATATATATGTATATATACATGCATATATGGGTACAGGACATGAAAAAAACGTTAAACACAATGAGAAACGAAAACATAAAACGAACTTTTTTTCGAACAACGAAAAACAAACAAACAGAGAAACGAGACATGCAACATAAAGAGTATACCCCTTCTTCAGTTGTCCCTGTTTCATCTACTCCGCGTTTCGAAGGTAAGGACAATACGCGACTTCGTTGAAACAGTCCTTCCCGCAAAGCAAATTAAATAAATTTTGGGATTTTTTTGCGGAGGGTGAAAGTGTTAACAAGAACAGGACAGTGAGAACAAGACAATAAAATCAAACGGTGAGGGCTGTTGAGCCAAGATGATAGAAAAATTATTATAAACGCTAGGAGATATATATATAATCAAAATAAGCAACAAGGAAATCCAAAGGTAATGCAGTACGATCGTTTCATGCGACTCCATTTAATTAAGCAATGTGAACATTGCATCAAATATAAAATGTAGAGCCATCTTCAGCTGCACAAAGACATAGAAATTTATAAATTTAATGAAATTAAATTTGAACAGAAGGACATATTTCTATAATTAAATCTAAACTCTCCAAGTAGAAAGGAGGAATACAAAAAAAACATTTTGACTTAGCCAGACCATACAGGCTAGTATATATATATATATATATATATATATATATATATATATATATATATATATATGTCCGACTTCATTCACATCCTTGCATCAATATCCGTGGGATCACTAATGACAGAACAGTATTGTTTCTGCAGTACTTCTGCCATTTCTTTAGCAACGGATGAATCAGCGGCGGTCCTACGCTTATTGGCACATGAATAAAACGCAGTTTGGTTCTGTTTATTTGTTTTGATCACTCACTGTTTCTCTGCAGCTCTTTGATTTTCAATGCAGGTCTTCATACTGATCTGCAGATGATGGTTTTCCAACTCAGACCTTTTCATTGTTGTTCAACGTGAATGCTGTTTGTGGGAGTAGTTTAACTGGTTGAATTTTTTCTTGAAATCAAGTCTTTCCATGCTCCTGGTGAGTGTTTTTTTCTCTCTCTAGGGAGCCTGTTTCTTTTCATGCCTGTGAATTTCGTAAAAGCGTGCTTTGAGCATGTATAGGTGACAATGTTGTCAAAGCGTCGCCATGCAGTTTCAATGTCAGAAGTACTGTGAGTGAAGGCCGCAGTCAAATGACTGAAACAAGCAGAAGGGGGAACATAGGAAAGATGCGTGGATGACTGCGTAGCAGTTCCATCTGGACTTGTGGCCAGTTATCTGGATGTTTCTTGGCAGAGATGTATCCACGGCTCAAACACTGTTATATCCAGACGTATGCTATGTTCATATTCTTTTCTACTCTAGGCACAAGGCCCGAAATTGGGTGGGGAGGGGGCCAGTTGATTAGATCGACCCCAGTACGCAACTGGTACTGAATCTATCGACTCCGAGAGGATGGAAGGCAAAGTCAACCTTAGCAGAATTTGAACTCAGAACGTAAAGACTGACGAAATAATGCTATGTTCATATTTAGAGCTGAAGGGATGTATTGTCATTATGTATGGATACCTGTGAAAGCACCTGGCTTAGTGGTTGCAGTATTCGGTTCGCCATCGTAGGGTTGCGAGTTCGATTCCCGGCAAGGCGTTGTGTCCTTGAGCAAGACATTTTACTTCCCGTTGCTCCAGTCCACTCAGTTGGCAAAAATGAATATTACCTGTATTTCAAGGGGCCAAGCTTTGTCATACTGAATCTTCCCGAGAACTACATTAAGGGTACACATGTATGTATGTATGCGTATGTATGTATGTATGTGTGTGTGTGTGTGTGTGTGTATGTATGTATGTACTTAGATGGCGACCATGTTTTGGATGCATGTATGGAAGGAATGACGGACGGACAGACAAACAGATAAATGAACAATCGTTGCTATTTTTGTTGCCATAATTATAAACCATCTCTTGTGGTTGCTCTGCTCTGTTCTCATTGTTTTTACAGCTATTATTGCCTTCGTTATTAACGATTGTGGGTGGCAGGACTCCTGCGAACGCTTTTAATATTAAGAAACTTATTTTAAAAAAAACACAAAATATGGCGGTTTCTATCCCCGAGCTTTGACAGCCGAAGACAATTCGAGATTTGCAATCAACTGTTGCAGAAGATTGTGAAATTGGCTCTGCTGCTTTTTCACCTGTGGCATAGAAGCAAAATCATTGGATGTACAGCTGGAGCAGGCAGCTAGGATGTTGTGTTAGTCTTGCTGCGAAGCACTTTGCAAAGCCTTCAAGCACACGCATACGCACGCACGCGCACGCACACACATATGCACATATATACATACATATTTCCAGGCACACATACGCTCGCACGCACACACATACAGAGACCTCCCCCCCCCACAAAAATAACAATTCTTTGTTTTAATATTTGTGTGTGTGTGTTTGTGTGTGTCTTTATATTTATGCATATTTATGTATAACGTATGTGTCTGTGTATTTATATTTATGTATGTATAACATACGTGTGTGTGTGTGCATGCATACACGTATGTGTGTGTGTGCATGTATATATATGTGTATGTGTGTGTTTGTGTATTTATGTATGTGTGTATTATATGGTGGTGGTGGTGGTGGTGATAGTCATGGCTATTGTAGTAGTGGTGGCAGTGAAATCGGTGGTGTTGATTGTAATGGTAGGATGTGGATGAGGTGAACGGTGTTAGTATCACCACCACCACCACCACCACCAAACAGCACTACCAACAACAATACCACCACCATCACCATCATCACTACAACTACTACTACTACATTCACCACTAGTGATGTTAGTTGTGGCAGTAGTGGTTGTAGTGGTGGTAGTTAGTTGTAGTAGTGATGATGGTGGTTACTGTAGCAGTGACGGTGATGGTACATGTGGTATGGTTAATGGTAGTGGTGGTGGTGGCGATGGTGAATGTAGTAGTAGTAGCAGTAGTAGTTGGTGTGTTTACGTCCTTGTAACTTAGCGGTTCGGCAAAACAGACCGATAGAACAAGCACCAGGCTTAATTCTATTTTATTTTTTTAATTAAGTACTGGAGTCGATTGTCCGACTAAAATTCTGGAAGGCTGTGCCCCAGCATGGCCGCAGTCTAATGACAAGTAAAAGATAAGATATATTTGTTGTTTGTATTGTTGCTGATGTTGTTGTTGTTAGTGTTGTCATTGAAGCTTCGTCCCAGGTCAGGCCTTACCGAACAAACACACACAGACCTATGATCAAAGGCGTTCCAGTTATGACCCCCCCCACCTTTTTAAAACCCGCTATAACACGATTCTCTGGATCAGTGTTGTTGATGTTCTTGTAGTAGTAGTAGTAGTAGCAATTCCATTGTGGTTTTACTGTTGCTTCCGTTGTTATTAACGATCTTGTTGCTTATAATGATGACGATGATGATGATGATGATGACAATGATATGCTGCTGCTGTTGATGAAGAAGATGATGCACTTGCTTGTAATGATGATGATTCATTTGTTGTTGTTGTTGTTGATGATGATGGTGACGACGATGATGTCGGTGTTGCTGTTGTTGCTGTCAAAAAATGATTTGTTTCTCAGTCATTCACGTTATTTACTCCATTCAATCAAAGAAAAAAAATGAAAAGAAAAAGAAGAAAAAAAATACCCCCCACACACACATACTGCTCCCCCTTAATTTAAAAAAAAAATAACCAAAGCAAAAACAAAAGAAGAAGAAGAAGAAAAAGGACGAAGCATGAAAGATATTACAAGTGAATGTTTTTGCGCCGGAGGCGGGAAAATAAAAAGAGTTTTCTCGTTTCTTCATTCAACGATAATGTTTAATCACCGCCTTATATTTCAAATGTCATCTGCAGAGTTTTGTGTCGCCCATCAGTAGAAGGAGCAGCAGTAGGGAGAGGAAGATAAAGGAAAGGCGGGAGGAGGAGGGTTGTAGGTTGTACGGACCATTCGCTTGCCAATATTAGATAACAGCATTGTCTGCGTGTCGGTCTGCTCGTCTGACTGTGCGGTTGTTGGGTGGATTGTGTGCAAGAGGTTTCTTTCTCTCTGTGTGTGTGTTTCTCTATGTGTGATCCATGTCTATATTTCTGTCTGTCTGCCCGCCTGTCTGTCGGTTATGTTCCGCGAAGGCACTTGGGCTCTAAGTAGAGTATTAGTTTCAAAATGGTAAAGCCATCAGCTCGATTCTTGGACAGGACGGCACGATCCCGGAACCAGTAGTATACTTAAGCCACGTACTTCATTTTACGTTGCTCCTGTGTACTCGACTGGAAACAGCACATACCAAATGATTCTGCATCTCTCTCTCTCTCTCTCTCTGTACATTGTGTGTGTGTGTGTGTGTGTGTGAAAAACATTTTTGCTAGTGTATAGAATAGTATATTGGTAATAATGGTAATAAGGTTAGTCAGAAGAAATGAAGGAATCGTCCCTTAGTTTATTTCTATACAAGTACAAAAAAGTCATTCAAATTTTCCGAGGAGATGAAATGAAATAAGATAAAATGAAGTACAATATTTACGTTATATTTAAGATATTTTTGCCAAGGGTTGAGAACGTTTGTGCCTCTACGATACATGGACTAAAAACTTCTTAAGAGACTACGAAACTACAATGTTTTCACCAGTTTCCCTCTCCTTATTAGCGAAACGCGAAACCTGTAGACCATCATAATATTATATCTTATAAAATATATTAGAAATATATAGTGTGCTTTTCTTTCTTCTGTTATATATATTTTCATTATGTGGAGGCGCAAAATTCTCCAACAGAAGGAATAGCATCCAGGCGTAGCCAAAGAATCCTCTCCGTCGATCTTGGATCACCCCCGACCGCTAAGGCTGCCAGAAGAGGCCGTCCCTCCCCCATCCGCCCTCTTCATCCTACAGGCACAAACTTAGAGCAGACTCACTCACTCGAGCAACATTCATCCGACTTTCAACTAATTTAGTTCGGGGGGCAGGAACCCTCCCCCACTTCTCTCACCTCCCTTTTGAAATGAAACTTATAGAAGTCGATGAGAGCTTCGCCGAAGAGGAAAGTGTCTGTCCCCAAACCTCTCACTCAGGTCCACCACACAACCTCTTTC
>NC_069001.1:1149693-1153169 GCF_001194135.2 Octopus bimaculoides
TATATCTTTATAGACATATCCATTTACATATATATATATATATATATATGTGTGTGTGTGTGTGTGTGTGTGTATACACACAAATACAAATATATATACGCATACATACACACACACATATATACATACATACACACGTACATACGTTCATACATACATACGTACATGTGTGTGTAGATCGATATCATATATACATACACACACGCACGCACACACACACACGTATATATATATATATATATATATATATATATATGTATGTATATATATACACACACATACACACGTATACAAACACACACGCACACACAGAGAGCACCAGTGACTGTCAGTGTCACATTGATTTATCAGAGATCCAAATGAATGTAAATAAAGACACCACTTATCAAAGTCAGGGAGAAAGTAGCAGTCGTCGTCATCACCATCATCACCATCATCATCATCATCATCATCATCACCGTCATCATCATCATCATCATCACCACGGTTATCATCATCATCATCATCATCATCCAAGATCTGCCTCAACACATGTGCCCTCTCCAATTTAGGTTTCCCGATTCACAGATCTATTTTCAAGGCGGTGCCATCCACCGTCGCCATTTTTGCCACTTTCATCCTCCTTTCAATACAGTCACTCGGTGGCAGTACCTCCCTCGGCGCCCTCACATTCCTTCTCCTGTGAAACTTGGAAAAGGTCGATGAGGGATCCACCGAAGAGACATGTCTCTGTCCTTAAACCTTTCAACTTCGTCCACCACACAAACTCTTTAGCTAGATCTACAAGACAAAGGAAAGCTGCTTTCCTAACCCCGGTTAAGTGAAAGCGATACAGTAAGCATCACTATGGATTCGACCAGTAGCCGCATCCATTCTACACACAACAACAGCAGCAATTCGAGATTACTTTACAAGTCAGCAATGTTCGAACACTAAATGAACGAGCGCCGAATAGTTTCGTTGTTTGTGCACATCTAGGATAGACTCGTCTAACCACACTTCCATACCCGTGAAGTTCATCTAGAACAGATATCGACTGAGTCTCTAAAGGAAGGGACAGAGCCCACGACTAGTTGAGTCTGAAGAAATGGACAGAGCCCACGACTAATGCCGGTCAACACGAGCTGGAAAGATATGAATAAGGAGATGATTCCTGAGGGTCGATGTTCTGGTGGTGAAGGTTCGGACATTGTGGTTAGTGAGAGGAAAGGGGTTCGACGCACCAACGATGACGAAAGGGAGGGGATTCGAGTGATTGAGATGGGGGTACGAAAAGCAGAGAACGTTTTAAATGTTATACATTGGCCCAGGACTTCTTCCAATTACTTATTGGAGGGGATATAGAAAAATCATCCGCCGTTTGATGAAAATCAGAAATGTGCCATCTTTCTCCTCGCCTTTTCTTTGATAAATTCGTCGAGCGAAGAAGTACTACCTTCTGTAACAGATCTCGTCCACAGCCTCTCATCATCATCATCATCGTCGTCATCATTCGTCGTCATCATCGTCGTCATCATCATCATCATCATCATCGTTATCACCATAATTGATATTGTTCAAGATCTTTATAGTTTTTGCTGGTTTTGCCAGTAATTTGATCTCATTCGGGTATTGTGAGTGAAGAAACTGCATAGAAAGAGTGATTGGGCGGGGGGGGGGAGTCGTGTAGTGAAGGTAGTGGTGATGGGGGATGATCATGATGATGGTCGTGGCGGTGGCAAAATGACCAACAGAGCATTGATTAATGGCGGACAGATGCCGTATTTCGCGTGTTGATATGGATATGCAATGACGACGGCGGTGGCGACAACAATGATGACGATGAAAGTGATGACAGATGAGATGATGGCGACGACGACGATTATGATGATGATGATGATGATGATGATGATGATGATGATGATGATGATGCACACAGATTTAATTAGAAATACATCGTCGTCGATGTTGGTGTGGTTACGTCCTCGTAACTTAACAGTTCGGCAAAAAGAAGCCGATAGAATAAGTACTAGGTTTACAAGGAATAAGTCCTGCG
This sequence comes from Octopus bimaculoides, assembly GCF_001194135.2. Lineage (NCBI taxonomy): Eukaryota > Metazoa > Mollusca > Cephalopoda > Octopoda > Octopodidae > Octopus > Octopus bimaculoides. The sequence continues at coordinate 1,151,729 of NC_069001.1, forward strand.
GTGGGGGGGGGTTGTTCGACTAAAAGCGGTGTCGAAGTGACTGAAACAAATAAAAGAATATACATACATCTTTTCTCCTTTGCATGTTTCAATCATTGGACTGCGGCCTTGCTGGAGCACCGCCTTGATGGTCTTTTTGTTTTTTAAAGTGTTGTACTATTCTATCAGATTTTCGTTTTTCTGAACCGCTAGGTTGTGGGGAACCAACATAAACCAACATTGGTTGTTAAGCAGTGGTGGACACACACACACACACACACACACACATGCATGTTTGAGTGTGTGCGTATTGACAGACAGGTAGATATGTGCATACTTCTGCAGATTTTATGTAAATTATTTTCACTCATAAATTCTAATACTCTATGAGTTATGCCCCCTACATGAGCTCTTTAATTACTGTGCTTTCTTCTGCCATTCAAAAGCTTTTCTGCTCAGCAAAAATATGTAAATTTCGAAGTGAATCATTAGTTTCATTGTCTTGAACCTTTTTAATATTGTTAACTGAATCACATCCACTTCCGTAGGATTCTTTGCCGAGACGAAACTTTCTGGTCACTGAAGAAAAATACTTTCCTTTCCCCCTCTCAATGTTTGTATTTGTATTGTCTTGCATACATTTTTGCCAGCCGAGTGGACTGGATGAATACGAAATGAAGTGTTTTGGTCAAGAACGCAATGTGTGGCCTGGTTCAGGAATCAAGACCACGATCTTACGATCATTAAGCCACGTGCCTCCACATGGCTATGCCAGTTGAGAAAGAGAGAGAGAGAGAGAGAGATGGAGTGAAGATGTGTTAGGACATTACACCCAAACCACTAGATTAGCTAGAGTGTGTGCCACCTGGGGCAGCCCTTCCGTTTGCTGCCCCCAGACCCCATAAAAACCACATATTGCCTATAGCAATAGCCTACATCAGGATGAAAAGGGCTGCCCTTTAAAAGTGCCACTCAGAGCAGACCGCCCCCTACTGCCCCTCCCCCTAGCTATGCTAGTGACCCAAGCCCTCTCCCCCTTCTCATTTAGTTAAGTCCTTGTTGTTGTTGTTGATGTTGATGTTTAGTTCCATATCTTCCCTGATTAAGGTAAATCGTTCTTGTCATTGTATACCCAGGACACGTTTCTAAGATTGTAGAGCAGATTTGGCTGCTCTTTCCAGCAAATTGAGCGACCATGAAAACGCTTCCTCAATTTGCTCCCTTTATTCATAATTTAGACCCAGGTGAGATTTTGATTTTTCTCTCCCTTATAAATGTCCTTTCTACAACAGGCACAAGGCCTGAAGTTTTTTTTTTTTGGTGGGAGTGGGGAGGAACTAGTCGATTACATCAACCCCAGTATGCAACTGGTACTTATTTCATCAACCCTGAAAGGATGGAAGGCAAGGTCAACCTTGACAGAATTTGAACTCAGAACCTAATGACAGACAAAATGCGTCTA
>NC_069001.1:1153270-1160359 GCF_001194135.2 Octopus bimaculoides
TATTTAAAGGACTTTTACCTTTGTTGGTCCATGAAGAGATATACAGATTTGCACGTCCATTCTACAAATCAGACACACACACACACACACACACACACACACACACATACTTTGTCTCATATAGATGCTCACACCCTTGCACATACACACACACACACACACACACACACACACACACACCTACATGCACAAATATATTTGTCTATAAACACACCTACACACCTACATACATAAATCTACAAATGCATACATACACACTAACACAACACACACACACACACACACACAAACAGCTCACCTCACATAAATCACTGTTAGAATTCAATCTCGTTTTCTGTTTTTTTTTTCTCTCTTTTACTTCTGTTCTTTGTTTTTCTTTTTTTTTTTAACTGAAGTTGAAATATATTAACAGAATTAATGTCTTAAAGGAAAATATATATTTTTTTATGTAATAGATTTGAAGTTAATGTTGAGAAAAATGGGGGTAGGAGGGGTAGGGAGATGTAGGGGTATGAGGAGGAGGACGAAAGAGAATGAAGAAGAGGGTGAAGAAGGGGAAGGAAGAGGAGGAGGTGGCGAAAATAGACAAGATTGAAGATGATGAAGAAAAAGAAAAAAACAGAAAAAAAGAAGAAACAAGAAAGAGGTAAAGAAGAAAGAGGAGGTGAAGAAGAGGAAGAAGTAGAAGAAGAGAGAGAAGAAGGATTAATTAATGAAGAAAATGAAGAATAAGCTGATAAATTATAATGAAGAAGATGGAGGAAAAAACATAAAAAAGAAAATGGTAAGGAAAGAAGAAGAAGAAAATCAGAAAAAACCAAAAATAGGAAAAAAAACAACAACACACAAGAAGACAAGTGAAGTTCTTGAGCCCCTTCTTCCACCCATCGAAATCTAGCCCAAACCAACAGGGCGGCTAAATAAAATCCCATAATTCTGTAAGTGAAACCTTTATATTGCATTAGACAATACGAGAGTCAAGTGTCAGAGTGACAGCCTTTCATTTTAACAGGGATGCAACCAACACTTGGAAATATTAAATGAAGACGTACATGAGCACACACACACACACACACACATATATATGTATATACATGTGTGTATATGTATATATATGTATGCATATATATATATACGTGTATGTATATATATGTGTATATATATATATTCTCTTTTACTCTTTTACTTGTTTCAGTCTTTTGACTGCGGCCATGCTGGAGCACCGCCTTTAGATATATATATATATATATATATATATGTACATATATATATATACATATATATATGCACACGCACACATACATATGTATAAATATACAAGTGTACCTCTGAGCATACCTATATATCTAAATTTATACACACACAGACACACACACATATATATATATATATATACATATATATACATACATACATTTATATTATGTATATATACACACATATATATATCCACATACGCACAGACAATCATATAATATATATGCATATATACATACATACACTTGCACACATATACGTATGCATATATATATACATGAAGATGTGTGCATACACATATACACAAATAGAAAATATACATTCATGCTCAAATGCATGCATACATGCACATTGTGGCATACACAGTAGCGTTCAAACACACAAACATACAAACATACCTTCATGTTAGTGACCGACTTGAATTCTGCATACAAAAAATAGCTTAAATCTTGAATCTTGAAGAAACACAAGCATACATATCTCTCTCTCTCTCTGTCTCTCTCTCTCTCTCTCTCTATATATATATATACATTGTATATATATGTGTGTGTGTGTGTGTGTATGTAGGCACACAAACACACACGTTCGTGTGTATATGTACCTCACGCACATATACATATTTATGCGCAGACAACTATTAGATAACACACACACACGTGTGTATATGTATACTTACACTTCATCTGTCTGTGTGTCTCTCTGTCTGTGTCTCTATCTCTGTCTCTCTGTCTCTCGCATACATACAACAAACACCCCTTATTCCTCTTACATGTGCACATAGCTGTTGTGTGTGAGATTAAGAAGTTTTCTTTGCAGCCTTGTGGTTCCAAGTTCAATCACATTAATGGCTACATTCCGAAAGAGAATCCTACCATAGTTTTTGGGTGACCATCACCTTGCAGAAGACACACATATATATATATATATATATATGTATGTATGTATGTATATACACTTGGTGACCCTGCCAGTGTTGGTGCCACATGAAAAGCATCCAGTCCACACTGTAAAGTGGTTGGTATTTGGAAGGGCATCCAGCTGTAAAAACCCTACCGAAACAGTCACAGTTGCCTAGGGAAGTTTTTCTATGTGGCCAACTCCTGTGAACTGTCCTACCCATGCATGCATGGAACATGGACATTAAATGATGATGATGATATATATATATATATATATATTGTTCTAGTGTTATAATGGCATGTCCCATGAATTCTCTTTTTTGTGGTTTGGGTTTTAACTGGCCTTTTTAGCATGCAAGGAATCCTATCAATGGTCTCCTCTTTGCGTATAAAAATATTTTATACATTCTTATATTTTTAAAAAATATGTTACATCCTATGACCTATTTATGCATGCTAAACACTGGGAATAAATTATGTTAAACATCGATGTTAAAGTGACAATCATTACATGTATACACACACACACACACACACACATATATACATATATAGAAAACCAGACCTGTTGATGTCTAAGATGATCCTCTCACTTGGAGATTACCAGCTTCTTAAATGGAACTGGATCCTTCTTGTTCAGGATGGAGAAAGGGTTGAAAAGCTGAGGTGGGGGTTGAATGAAATGTAACTGAGAGAAGGAAAGGTACTCAGGGGTTGGGAGAATGCACATCCTGTTCATCAGCACAGGGCTCAGTATGGCTAGGGGTGTCTTTGACGATTTGCTGGGGTCACTCCCCAGCAAAAATGGAAAAAAGACAAAATGGAAAATAATCCCCTTGAATCTGACAAAATCCCTACTCCTGGAATGCTGGAACAGTCTTGGTTTGCTAAGCTAAATTTCTCTTGGATGTGATGTAAGAAGCCCAGGACATCATCCTCATCATCATCATCATCAACAAGAGTAACAGTAGAGGGTTGATGAAGGGCCTTTGTCAAACAGCTCAAGGTGGCACAGCCCATGAACAGATGTATGGTGCACCAGAATTACAAACACAAGCCCTTCCTATTATGATAAGAAGTGCATCCCCCACCCCCCACCGTCCTCTGTGACCTGTACTTGTTGACTTCATCATGCTGATCCTTCGTGGTGTAAGCAGGACCCATTTTCACACACACATACACACACACACTTTTGGGATTCATAATAGTTTCTGTCTACCAAATCCATTGACAAGGTACCAGTTGGCCCAGGGCTATAGTAGAAGACATTTACCCTAAGTACCATGACGTGAGACTGAACCTGAAGCCACATGGTTGCAGAGTAAACTTGTTAACCACACACCCACGAATGGCAGAACCTCAAAGTGACTCAGTGACTGAGAGTTACGTATAAAGCACCTATGTGCCTGTCTGTCTGTCTCAATCTCTATATCTATCTGTGTGTCTATCTGTCATTCTGTTTTTCTCTCTCTCTCTCTCTCTCTCACTCTCTCTCTCTGTCTCTCTCTCTCTCTCTCTCTATCTATTTATCATTCTATCTATCTGTCTGTCTGTTTGTCTGTCTGTCTGTCTGTCTGTCCGTCGGTCCATCTATCCATCTACCTGTTATAGAAACACGCATGCATGCATGCATGCATGTATGTATGTATGTATGTATGTATGTATGCATGTCTATGTATGTACATGTCCATAAACATCTGTATGTGTGTATGTATATCTGTATATATATATATATATATATATATTACACACGCGCAAGTATTTTTAATAAGTATAGTTTCCAGGTGTATATGTATATAATTGTAACAAACAAACAAAAATCACCAACACACGCACACACAAACATAAACACACACACACACACACTCCTTGCTGTCTGTGATTGATTATGTCGGAGTTAAAGTGAACGCTAGTGTTGCGTTGTTGTACCTGCTGACACAGGGTCGGAGGTCGGGGGTCAAGGATGTATCGGCTCTCTGATTGGTTGGTTGGCCGCTGTGTGTGTGTGTGTGTGTGCGCGTATGTGTGCATGTGTGTGTGAGCGTATCTGCCTGTATGTCGGCATCCGTGTGTTTCTGTGTTGTTTCTGTGTTTTTATCCACGTTTTTTTCTTTTCCTTACATTTTTTTTACCTGACCAGAGGTGTGTACACTGGTTGGTAATCTTTACCTGTCCACCACCATCAATATCATCACCACTGCAACCGCCGCCACCTTCCCACGTTTCCGAGAACTTTTCTGAACTCCTCCTTCCGTCCTCTTACGCCTCCTTCTCCTCCTCTTTATCTTCATCTTTTTCTTCTTTATTTATTTTCCAATTCTTTTTTGTTCTTTTTCAATTGTTCTTCATCATCATCACCATCATCTTTTCTCATTCTTCCTATCCCTCTTCGTCTACCCCTTCTTTTTCCTCCTCTTTTTCCATCTCCTTTGTCTTCTTCTTCACCCTCTCTTTGTCTTTTTCTTTTCTTCTTCTTCTTTTCAACTACCCCGCCTCTTCCTTCCTTCCTTCCTCCTTTTTCTTCTCCTTTTCACCTACACCTCCTCTTTCCCCTTCTTCTTCACCTCTTTTACTTCTTTTTCTTCGTTTCCCCTCCTTCCCTTTCTTCTCCCTTTTCATCTCTTCCCCTTTTCTTCTTCTTCTTCTTCTTCTCTGCCCCAACTTCACCACCACCACCACCACTACTGTCGCCATTCTTGTGGTGCTTTGTCCTGGCGGCGTTGGCGGTTGTGTGGAGGTAGTGATGGTGACGTTAGTGGTGGTGGTGGTGGTGGTACCATTTCTTCAATAGCTGAGAATGGTGTTGGCTGCGGTGGTGGTGATTATGGCTCGAACATCTTGAAGTAGTCGCAGTGTCTCTTAACTACAACACGAACCACGAACTACAACCACCACAACAATTACACCTTCAACTTCCACCACAACCATAGCAAAAACCGCAACCAGAACCACAACTGCAATCATCACTACAACAGCAACATTCAAGTACAGCAACTACATCCTAAACTGTAATCGCAAACACATCAGCAGCTACTACAGTGGCTGAAAGAACAACAATAACAACAACAACAACAAAAACCACAACAACAACAACCACTGTAACTAGAGCCACGACAAGATTTACAACCTCTACATGTGCTAGTCTAATGACAACGGTAATTACTGGTACAACTGCTATTTCCACAACATTTACTATTAACACAACTACATTTACAAGTGCGGCAACTACAACAACAATTACAAAAAGAAGTAGAAACACCACTTGGGTGACTACAACCACAACATCTCGCTAGGAACCGTAAGTTATCTTGGAATTGTTTGAAGACGGTAAAAAGGAGAGAGAGAGAGAGAGAAGGAGATACGGTGAGAGATAGAGAGGGGAGGGAAAGAGAAGGCGGAGGAGTGTAGATGAAAGACGGAGAGGGAGAGAGAGAGAGGGATAGAGAAATGAAGGAGGGAGAAACAGGGGGACATTAGGGAGAAACAAAGACAGAGTGAGAGGAAGATTGAAAAAGAGTAGGGGGTTCGCAGCTGGAGAAGAGAAAGATAGAGAGAAGGAGATAGAGAAGGGATTAGAAAAAGAGAGAGAAATAAAGAGCGCGAAAGTAGTGAAAAAACAAAGAAAAAGGTAAACAAAACAGAGAAAGGGAGAAAGAGGAAGAAATAGAGATAGAGTGAGTGATTGTGTGTGTGTGTGTGTGACAGAGAGAGAGAGAGAGAGAGAGAAACAGAGAAAGGCAGAAAAAGAGACAGTGTGAATGAGTGTTTTGTGCGTGAGAGGGAGAGAAAGTATGTGACAAATTACGTGTGAGTGGGAGAGAGAGAGAGAGTGAGAGAGATTGAGAAAGTGTGTATATGTGTGTTTGAGTATGTATGTGTGTGTGTGAGAGAGCGAGAGAGAGAGAGAGAAAGAAACAGAAAACCTGAGAGAGAGAGGTGTGTGTGAGTGAGTGTGAGGTAGTGAGTGGGATGAGGGTTGGAGCAGCGAGTGTTTACACCTTGGACTAAAAGAGAAGGAAAGAAAAAGAACAAAAATAAAAACAAAGAAAGGAAACTAAGAACTGAAAACACGAAAAGAACAACAAAAACAAACTAAAACGAAAACTTCGCGACGAGAGAAGCCAGAAAGTGTAGAGAGGAGAAATTGCTTGTTTTGTGCTGTGGTCAAACGATATCGTCACCTCATAGGACTACACCACAGGTAAGCAGGACTTTTAGCACCTTGCTAGGTGTATATATATATATATATATATATATATGCATGTACTATAACGGTCAGTGTGTGTACGTATCTGGTCTGTAAGTGTGTGTGGGGGGGTTGGTGTTAGGGACATTTGTTTACATATATTCAGGTGCATATATATATATGTTTGTGTGTGTGTGTGTCGCGGTGTGCGTGTTTCTGAATGCCTTTATGTAAATTCTCTATGCATATCTATCTATCTATCTATCTATCTATCTATCTATCTATCTATTTAGGACTGTGTTTACATACATATATATGTACACTCACATTTATTATGCATAAAACATCTTAAGTAATATATATATCATGTGTGCGCACGCGCGTCTATACATTATAGGTTATAAGCATGTGAATATATATATATTATAGGATATATATATATACCTATATCTATCTAACTATCCATATATATGTGTGTGTGAAACAATATATATACATACATACAAACGCGAACACTTATATACACGATTCTATATGTATGTATGTATGTATGTATATGTGTACGTGTGAGTATATGTAGATGTTTGTGTGTGTGTGAGTGCGTGTATTATTAGATACAAGTTAGTTCGTAAAACATCGTCACCCCACAGAAGTACACGCAGGTTAAACGAACTTGTAAGAATGTTTTACTCATTGTCTTTCTTGTTATCTATCTATCTATCTATATGCCACTAATATATATATATA
>NC_069001.1:1161232-1162427 GCF_001194135.2 Octopus bimaculoides
TGTGTGTGTGGTTATAAACACACACACATGTATAATTTAGGATTTTACATATTTATAATGTTTTTCTCTGTCTGTCTCTTTAGCTCTGTATATCTTTGTCTGTCTGTCTCTCTCTCTCTCTCTCTCTCTCTCTCTCTCTATCTATCCGTCTACACACGCAAGATGAATGCGCGCACGCACGCTCACTCATGAGGTAGTGGTTGCGTGTTTTGTTTCTGGATGGTTATTCTAATTATTTTTCTCTATTTACATTGGTCTTCGTTATTATTAATATTCATGTTTATGCTCCTGTTTGTGTACATCTACTTACCTATCTATATGTTTGTCTGTCTGTAAGTTTGTATGTATGAATGTATGTGTATGTGTGTTTTGTCTACATGTCCAGGAAGTGGATATACGTATATACATGCTCGAAATGAGGAGTCGATACACAGCCAACAACTGAGGACCAATTCCACTCCCAGTAAGAGATCGATTCAAATGACCTGAGATCAATGAAACAAAGAAATGGCTACAACTAAGCCAAGTCCTCGACAAAATATCAGAGTATCAGAATGCATGCTGGTAGGTACTGCTAAGCAAAAAGTGGATGCTTATCACATTCAAGTGATCGCGGTAGAACAGAAAACGGACTGGTTGCCATCAAAATAAAGAAGGACCATTGCAGAAGATAAAGAGAGGTACATCTCCTGGGGAGAGAAATCAAGACCCCCTAATAAGCCGTATAAGGGATATCCTGCAAATGAAAATGGGAGCCATGAAGGACTTGACAGATCAATACCGAGATCTTCTGAACGGAAAGCAGCCAGAAGTGGAGGAAGGAAAGGGAGACGAAGCAGGCGCAGTTTACTAAGAATCCGTTTAGGTTCATCAGAACACAGATGGGTGAGATCAAATCAGGGAGATTGACCAGCCCCAGAAATGTAGAAGCGTTTCTGTTTGAGATCTTCAATGACAACCTCAAGAACCAAGCCTTCGCTGCCAACCCAAATGTCACTAGAGCGGAAGCACCTGGAAACACGTTTGATAGGAACTGTCCATTCTGGAAAGAAGTGGTGAAGAAGTCCAGATCAGGATCAGCTCCTGGCCAGAGTGACATACAAAAAAAATGCCCATTGCTCCTTCGGAGACTATGGGTGTTATTCCGAAAGATCCGGACAAAGAGGATCGTTCCATTTTGCTCGAAGAAGGCAGA
>NC_069001.1:1166646-1176646 GCF_001194135.2 Octopus bimaculoides
TCATTCCTCCCCCCACACCTTCCGCTCTCTGTCTCCCTCTTTCCTTCTCGTCGTCTGCACCCTGTGTCTCCACGTTTCGCCTTTGTTGACACTGAATAAACACTGCAAAGATAACATGGGACATTTCTGGCTAAAGTTTTCGATCGTTAAAAGAAATCAACATCTTAACAGAACACACACACACACACACACACACACACACACACACAGATGCTCAAGTGCACACGCGCACACACAGCATGTGCATACAAGCGTATACACGTGCGCACCGTGGACACGTACCCACACAGATACACAAACTCGCACAGACATTCAAAGAGGGAGGAAGGAAGCGAGAGAGGAGAAAAAGATACAGAGAGATGGGGAGAAAGAGAGAGAGAGAGAGAGAGAGACGAAGAGAGAAAGGGGGAGAGAAAGACGGGAGAAAGTGAAACAGAAAGGGAGAAGGAGAAGAGAGAGAGAGGCATGTATGCCACCTCTCCCATCACCCCACATAATGTACACTGAAGCAAAAACAGAACACAGTGAGAAATGGCACACACAGAGACACATAGAGCGGTGGTGGACCTCGTTGTTGGACGATGAAGATTCATTTGGTGATCGATCAACTAAATAATCTATTTCTAAATTTACATGTGGCTGAGTACTCCACAGACCCATTTTCCTCCCCTGTGCATCAGCTGTTATACTCACGACATGTTTCCCTGGCGTCCGTGCATCATATACGATACAAATTCCCGACTGTAATTTGGGGCTTACGAAATGAAAGCTTTATAGTCAGGGCATATGGAACAAGGTCTAGCTAAAAGTCTGAGAAAAACAGGCATTAGCCCTTCCCCCCCCCCAACACACACACACATATCGGGGTGACCTCACTCTCCCGCGAACATCTGGACTCCTTCCTCTCCTTTGACCAATCCTTGGCTGCCTCGAAGTCGGAGATGGCGTCTTAGCAAGAGTTTCCTCACTGGGCTTTATTCAGCGCTTCTGATTCCCATGTCGTCTGGTTTGTCTTGCAGGTTTTTAAAATGTCCTTATAACGGAGCATCAGGTGGCCTCGGTGCCTGGCACCAGAGCTAAGCTGGCCTTATAAGAAGGTTTTAAACAAACGAGTTTCTTCCATGCGCTTCGATAACAAGATTAGCCCAAGAACTTCATTGATTACTTTAGCTTATCGATCTCGGAAGGACGAGAGGCGAAGTTTGCTGGAACGATACATCTTGAAAGAACTTTTTTTACTTGTCTTTTTTTTTTTACTTGTTGCAGTCATTAGACTGCGGCCATGCTGGGGCACCACCGCGAAGTGTTTAGTCCAAGAAATGACACCGACTACTTATTTTCTTTTTCTGAAGTTTGGTACTTATTCAATCAGACGCATTTGCCGAACCGCCAAGTTACGGAAATGCAAGCAAACCAGTACCGGTTGTCAAACGGTGTATGTGTGTGTGGAGGGCGGGGTGGGGATACACACAAGCACAATAGAAAAAAAACAAGGAAAAAAACTAAAAGCAAAATAACAAGAAAAAAAAACTCGGTTATCATCAGAGAAACGGATGAATCAAGATTAGTTTTGAAAAACAAAATTGCGTTAAGGAATGTTGAGGAATTTTCTACAAAAGTTCTACGTGAAAGTAATTGACCAACAGAACGTTTCCAAGAATGTCACCACAGAAAAATGAAATACCGATAGAGTGATAGACAAATTATATGTATATGTATGTATCGTAGACATTCCTGACTTGTGACGGACGACATCGATGGCTGAGATAAAACAGTAAACCGAATAAAATCGGAAATTTTTCTGAGGTTTAATTAAAACCATAATGTTTATGTAATCTAGGATTAGTACCAGTTAGATAATGAGGTTCATCTTTATTTTGTTTAATGGACTTCTCTGTCTTGCCGTCTTCATGGAGTTTAGTCAGTTCGATCGATCTCTTGTGTATTTTGTCCTGGTACATGTTTTGCCATGGCTACAACTTAGTGTCTCGCATAAATTTGTTTCCTCATAACATTCTTAATTGTATCTTCTTTTATCCTTTAACTTGTTTCAGACAATTTGACCGCGGCCATGCTGAGGCACAACCTTGAAACGTGTTTTTTGTTTTATTAAACTCCGATATAATCGTAATTTATACTCTGAAAGGTATTTGTAGAAAATTTCATAAAGAAGATATGCCTTTTTCCGAAAGTTATGATGGACAAAACCGAATCATGTGAATTTTCCGAAACTCCTCTCCTCACCCTCCGACTCAACAAATTCCGATATAATCGGAATCTACACCATCTGAAACGTATTACTTGAAAATTTCATTAAGAGTTAAGCATATTTCTGGAAGTTATGAAGAAACAAAATCGTGTGGGGTGGGTGCACACTTCTGCAGGTATGCCGGAATGTCCAACAATGCGCATCCATGCGCGGATTACGGGGTCAGTTCGTTCGTTCTTCCGTTTGTTTCATTCGTTCATTTATTCATTCTTTCCTTCATTTGTGTATTCATTCATTCAATCTTTTATTTATTCTATTATCTATTCATTTATTCCATCTTCCATTCTTCTTTTCATTCTTTCATACAAACGTACATAATTAAAAAAAAGTTTACATAACTTACACACATACTCGCGCGCGTGTATGTGTGTGTGTGTTCTTCTGTCTGTGAACCCACCACACAATATGTATCTATAAACGTTAAGTATGTATCTGTTGATCTATTTGATAGTATTAAAAACATTCCAACCATGAGGCCATTCTCGTAATCAAATTACACACACACACACACACACATATACATGTAGGTATGTGTGTACACATACACACCCACATACACAGAGGTATATATACATATATATAACAATGATGATATATGTGTATATGTACGAGATGCGTTCAAAAAGTATCCGATTTTAGTTTTCGCGCCGAAACTAATGCCGCTCGGACAAAGTCTTTTGGGTGGAAGGTGGTGTCCCTCTTCCTGCGCAAGCGGAAATCTTTCGCGCCGGTAGGCCGCGTCAGTTCCCGGCTTTTACGCCTGGAACACAGACGTGCAGTGAGCGCTCGTCGGATTGAACGCCTCTCGTATAAGAATAAGGATTCATATGTGTGTGTGTGTGTGTGTGTGTGTGTGTGTAAGAATAGGGATTCAAAGAGTTAGACAGAGCTCACAGGGTAAGTTCCCCGCCCTCTATGTGTTTATCGAGAAAGACGCTGGTTAAGGCTAGAATGTAACTCCTCCGTCCTTCTGAAAGTCCAGGAATCACAATGGCGGAGAGTATGTCTAAAAATTGAGCATAAAAGAAGAGTGACATGAGAGAATAAATGTTTATTCTGTTGGTTGACAGCTGTTTCGTAATCTGTAATATATGTGTGTGTGTGCGCGCGCGCGTGTGCGAGTCACCCATTGCTTGACAACCGGTGTCCAGTCGACCTAAATATTATGGTCTGTACACGTGGGGGTGCTGAAAAGTTCCTGGCTTTGGGTAAAAGGAAACGCAGGAGGATCCGTTAATTGGGTTTTTACTCGACTTACTGCAGCGGTCCTTCAGTAAAAGAACTGGGAAGCCCTTTCACGATACCCTTCTCAGCACTCTAGCGAATGGTGAATGCAACAGTCTAACCACTAGGCCACGCGCCTTCACAACTATAGATGTGCTTTCCAGTAATAATATCAGGATTTCTGGTACGTACACTTTCGCGCGCCCATATTTGACGACTACGAGGGTCGGCCTGGATCGGGAGGCGGCGTCGAAATATTTCAGAAATGCTTGAATTTTTGTAGAACGATCTTCCTGGACTCGGTTGTTAAGTCGGTGGTGCTGGACGCGAGCGGGAGCGAAGGGGCTGCATTTAGACTAGTGGCTGTCTTATATTCCGGCCGGAGCATGTTGTCGGTTTTCTTCTTGCGTTTAGAAGAGTTCTTGGGAACCAACCACCCGCAGTTTATTCCTTGAATGGAATTTTAGACACACGCTGAGAATATTTAGCGCTTGTCGAGAAGTGAGGTCTCTGAAAACTTCTGGAAGTTTCGACTTTCTGACGGTTACCGACTGGAGTCTTTGAATGCACCAGCACGGATATGGAGCAATCGTATCGGTCATCTAAACCGCATCTAGCTATGGTATTTGTGTGGTCAGCGAACAGCGATGGTATAGGGTACCCATAAGTTTCAGTCAGTTAGCTTACATAAACACTTTATGATTTTGTATGGTTGACCTACAAAGGACGTGTAGACAAGGAGTCAGCCACAGGAAGCTAAGTGAACATGTCTGTCGTGTCGGGCAAAACTTTCAGTGACCGGATTAGAAAATTAAGTTAGTCGGAAGTTGACGAGAACAATGTCAGTGACCTATGGTAGGGCGCTCTGGAGAAGGCGATTAGAATAGAATCGATGAGATTTAGCAAAGAAATATTCTCGTAGAGAAAATAATTGATGGGGATCTAGTGTGCAAAATTAGAATAGGCGATTAGGAAAGGTGCTGCGACCGACCTGCACGCGGCGAAAATTGCCTTCGACTATTTTCTTCAAGGCGAAACGTGAACGTTGCCTTGCCAAAGTTTAGGCAGAACGAACTCTGAAGCAGAGAAGAATAAAATCCGTTCGATAGGACCAAGTGGCAGAGTAGCGACTTGGTATCAAAGCTACCAATCGGTCCAGTAATGTAGCTAAGGAATTGCGTTGATGAGGGGGTGCAGTCCGCCCGAGTAGCGCTTTTAAGTTTACTGTATAAGCCTGTAGAGGGTTGGGACTCGATGAGGGATGAGACACGAAAATTCATTGTTAATTCCACCGAAGTCGAATTTATCTTTCATCCCCATCGGAGTTGTTAAGTACCAGTTCAACTCTGGGGTCCATGTAATCGGCTTTATTCTCCTCCTTACAAAATTGCTGGCTTTATGCCAAAATTTGAAACTATTATTATTATTATTATTATTCAGGTCACTGCCTGGAATCGAACTCGGAATCTTGGGATTAGTAGCCCGCGCTCTTAACCACCACCACCACTACTACTACTACTACTACTACTACTACTACTACTACTACTACTACTACTACTACTACTACTACTACTACTACTACTAATAATAATAATAATAATAATAATAATAATAATAATAATAATATTATCATTATTATTATTATTATTATCATTATTATCATTATTATTATTATTATTATTATTATTATTTTACTTCACAGAGCTCTCCGTTTTACTTGCTCTAGTTGATCCTGTGAGAGCGGTCAGCAACCTGTTCTCAGAGATCTCACAGGGTCTTTCTGCAAACCATAAGCTTTGGTATTTGGAGGTTAACTGTCGTGGAAGACATTCAACACCCAAACAGAGCTGGCAGAATCGTTAGCGCGCTAGACAAAACGCTAAGCGGTGTTTTGTCAGGCTTAACGTTCCGAGTTCAAATTCCGCTGAAGTCGTCTTGGCCTTTCATCCTTTCGGCGTCGATAAAATAAATTCTAGTCGAGCACTGGAAGGGTCGATATAATCGAGTAGCCCCCACTAACCCCTTGTGCTTATAGTAGAAAAAATTATTAAGGAGGCGGCGAGCTGGCAGAACCGTTGGCTCGCCGGACACTGGCTCTTTATGTCCCAGGTTCATAAGTCGCTGTGGTCAACATCGCCCATCATCCTTCTGAGGTCCGTTTGGGTCAATGTAATTACAAAAAAAAACTGTCAATTTTCACCTTCGTACATATTCGCCTCTCATTTCTACTCAGCCTGTCCCTTACACCTCTCCTCCCTCCTCCCTTCTCTCTCTCTCTCTCTCTCCTTTCTTTTCGCTTCTATCTCTCTTTCCCTCTCCCTCATTCGCCTACCGCTCTCTTTCTCCCCCCACCATCTTTTCTCTTCCTTTATGCATTATGCCCCATGTCTATTAAACTGAACTGACGACACTGAGATACGAAATACAGCGACAGGTCCAGAAGATATTCTAAAACACGTAACAGAAGTTACTGCCATATATATACAAACTCGAAATAATGCGACATTCAATTCAGGAAGAGTTTCAAGTTGTTCGTCACCGAATAACAATATGGATGACCAAACGAGTCCGGCAGAAATTAGAATTATGATTCTAATGAGCGACAATGTGTGGTTGTGCGTGTTACGAAAACCATCGAGAAGGTTAGTGAGAGGTTTACCAGTCATAAAAAATAAATTGCGCCGGAAGTGACGACAGTGAAATCCCATATTTTCATAAATACTTGAATATATATCTACAAAAGGGTGCTTCCCCCAATGACTTTTATTGATATCCATTTTTTTCTGGAAGCTATGAAGAAACAAAGTCGGTGGTGGTGGTGGGGATACACATGTGTAAGAATGCGTTTTTCATTTTTTAATGAAATTTTCTATAAATACCTTTCTGATGCTGTATCTTACGATTATATGGGAATTTAATATAAAAAATTAAGAAATTGTGGGTTCGCATACATATATGTATATATATATATATACACATGCGCATAACAAAATGAGACTTGATTTCGAAGAAGGTTGTCATATGTGCCAGTATGTATCTGTGCGGGACCGCCATTAAAACATTTTTTAAATATATATATATTAAATTCCGATATAATCGTAATCTATGAAAGTTATTTGTAGAAAATTTCAATTAAAGTATGAGGAAACAAAATCGACTTTTGTGAATTTTCAGACCCCCCCCCCTCCGCACCCTCAGAATTTCTTTTCTTTTTCTTTTTCTTTTTTGATAACTAATTCCGATATAATTAGATTCTGCACCATTTGAAGCATGTTTGTAAAAAAAATTTCATTGAAAAATATTCATCTTTCTGCACGTTATGAGGAAACAAAGTCGTTGGTTGGGGGCGGATACACCTGTATAGGTGTGCCAGTTCACGAACCTAATTACATACGATCTTCCAGTGATCGTATTAGCATTTCTGAGACAGTACCTGAGGTACACTACACCTGCAACGAAGTATAACCAACGTCGCTGAACACTATTGAAAAGTCAGACGTGCATTTGATGGTGGATCTTTCAGTGTTAGTTTACAGTTGCGCAACTGTGAAACCATTCTTTAAGTTTTTGCTAATCCAATGATGAGAACATCCATATGAAGACGATCGAAGGGCGTTGGATACTCGCCAAGAAGAAACTCGGCTGACAATGTGGAACGAATAATGCTTTATTAACATCGTAATTGTATGAATATTTCTGGCGACATAAGTTCAGAGACCGTGAGATAGTTGTATGTACATTCTGTGCATCGTTTTTATGTTGTCACTTCCAGTTTCTTCTGTAATTTACTCTCATTTTTTGCATATTAACCAAGCAAATACGCACTTATTGGAGAATCTTTAGAAGAACATAAGTCAGGCTTTTTTTTTTTTGAATAACAATAGATTTTTATTTAGCAACATATTTTTACAGGAAGAAAATTAAAAAAAAAAACATTCAGAGTATAAAAGATCAAATTATTGAGAAAAAAAAAGCCTGAAAGACATTTTTCAGGTGTCTTGCTATTACTTCTCCAAAGCAGTATTCACCTTATACTCTGTCTCTCTCTCTCTCTCTCTCTTTCTCTCGCTTTCTCTCTCTATCGCTTTCTCTTTTTCTCTCGCTCTCCCCTCTCTCTCTTTCTCTCTTGCTTTTCCTTTCGTCTTCTGTTTCTTTCTCTCCTCTTGCCTTTCTTTCTTTCTCCGTCTGTCTGTCTCTCTCTCTTTCTCGCTTTCTCTCTCTCTCTCTCTCTCTCTCTTTCTCTCTCTACGTCTCTCCACTTGTGGAAATATTTACTTCGTTCACATAGTTTCTCAGGAGGGGATTAACTCTCGATGTTTCTCTGGAAGAGAAAACAAAGAAAAGAAAATAATACCAGTAAACAAACAAAAAAAAGTTGTATTTAAATATGTGGGTTCCCCCCCCCCTCTCAGTCCCTTTTGATCGATATCTTTTTGCTAACCGAACGTATTCCCCGCCGCTCTTAACTCCCCCTCGTATTCGTCATCATCATCCTCAGCATCTTCATCATTATCAGCATCATCATCGTCATCATCAAGGCCTAACAACAAGGAAGCCTGTATGTGGTGAGTGGACATGCTAGACACAGCAGCCAAATTTGTTGGTGTCTCATCTTTGCAAAAACTTGACATATGACACACACACACACGCACACAAATATATATATATATATATATATATATATATATATATATATATTCCACAAAATGGAGGAGTCAGTCGGTTTAGATAATTCTGTGTATAAGAAGGAGAATATCGACCATGTTGCATGAGGTTGTCCAGAGTTAGCCAGGTCAGAATAGATAAGCAAGCATAACCGATGAAGTAGTCATATTTGCTCAACAATAGACAAACACTACTAAAGCAGGACAGACAACAAATGGTACAAGCGTTTACCAAAACACGGTCACTAAAAATGTACAAGTGGCAATAGTTGAGATATGCCTGGGATATGCCTGTGTAAACTGAGAGAGAGAGAGGGAGAGAGAGAGAGGAAAAACAAGAGCAACAAAAAGAAATGAATGCAAACTAGCCAGACATTGTCATCAATGATTAGTGAAGCAAAATATGTGAACCCATCAACTATCAACATACATAGAAATGCATACATACATACACTCGCACATACATACAAAACACACATATATACATACATATATATATATAAATATAACAGAATATATATATATATATATATATGTATATATATATTTACCCCTTCCCCTGAATTTGCTGGCCTTTTGCCAAAATTTGAAATCATTATTATTTTTGTTGTTGTTATTGTTGTGGTTGTTACTACTACTACTACTACTACTTATTGTTGCTGTTGTTGTTATTATTATTATTATTATTATTATTATTATCATTATTGTTATTATAGTTATTGAACCCCTCATTTAACCCATGGTGGAATCAGTGGTCATCGATAATGGTGTGTCCATGCTGTCTAATGCCGTGACCTGTGCAAGTTGGTGGGACAATACACACACATCTCAATCCCGGAGAACGTCCAATATTCATGGAACACCAGGCATTTTGGAGAATAGTCTGGCTTCATGAGGTAAGACTATCATTATTTTGGTTCGGTCTGATTCCTGGTAGGATTCATGTGGGTAGCTTAAGTAACCACAAGTTTTCACCAGTCTTTCAAGTGCTTAGAACCCTCCTGATAATCCTTGCTGTTCCTAAAAGACAAACTTTCTGTAGGAACTCTACCAGGCATTCTATTCCAATCTCCTTCAGCCATTTATCTCCATCTTTGCTTACTGTTTCCAATGCACCAATTATTATAGGCACCACCTTTACTGTCCGCATGCTCCAAATTCTTCCTATATCAAATTTTAAGGGATTGAATTTTTTTTGTTTTTCTTCCTCTTTCTTCGTGATCCTAGAATCAAACAGGCATGATGGGTCAATAAGTAAGCAACTTCACTTTACCTTATCTATAATTGTTATGTCTAGTCTTTTATTTTCTAACTTCTCCGTTTGAATAGGAAAGTCCCTCAAAATCTTACGTTTCTCTTCTATTTAATGGGACTTTAGTGAGGTCATCTTCTGTTGCCTGAATTAGTCATCAACAGTCACAAATGCAGCAATGAAAAAGCTTTTTGGAATAAAATAAATACATAAATAAAAAGATAAATGAATGAATGGAAATTGAACCAGTGCATGTGTTATGTTAAGGCACTATGAATCAGCCCAGACACAATGAAATTTAATTAATAAGAATTTCTTGATTGGCTACAGCAGCAGCACCCACTTTACTATTAATGTTTCCTGCAGCAGGTGTCCTTGGGTATTTTTCTTTTTCTCCAATTATTCTCTTCATTCTTCAGGCTCTTTCATCACACACACACACACACACACACACACACACACACACACACACACTCTATGTATATGTGTACACATGTCCACACATTCTATCTCTTACACACATACACTATGTGCACACACACATACACATGCATACATCTGCACATGCTATGTATAGACACATAGGTTGAC
>NC_069001.1:1181458-1185632 GCF_001194135.2 Octopus bimaculoides
CCTGGTCAGTCTGCCTGTCTGTCTGTCTGTCTGTCTTCCTCTCTGCCTTTCTGTGTCTGCCCGTCTGTCTGTCTGCCTGTTTGCATGTCTCTCTGTCTGCTTGTCTGATCATCTGTGCGTGCGTGCGTGCGTGTGTCTGTGTCTGTCTGACTGTTTTTGTGTATGTGTGTTTCTGTCTCTAGTCCTCTCTCTTGTTCTTTTTCTTTCTCTCTCACTTTCTCTGTGCATGTGTGTGTGTGTGTGTGTGTGCATGTATAAGTACCCATTACACTCTTGGAGTGGTTGGCATTAGGAAGGGCATCCAGCTGTAGAAAACTATGCCAAATCAGACTGAAGTCTGGTGCAACCTCCCAGCTTGCTAATCCCGTTCAAACTGTCCAACCCATGCCAGCATGGACAACGGACGTTAAATGATGATGATGATATATGCACATATATACAGTATACACACACACACATACACACACACACACACACACACATAGATAAATAGAATGATAGATACACACATCTCCAAATATATAAACAGCCATATACAGCATATGCAAATTGTCATACATGCAATCATATACGCAAACACACACATCCATTTATACAAACACACACATATACAAATATGCACACAGACATATGCATATACGATACATATACCTGCAAATATAAATGAAGATCATATGCACATGTGGACACACATACAGCCATACATGTATTGATATATGCATACACACATACACATAAACACACACACACATCTATGCATATATACTCCCAACCATTCACATACGTATACACACCACGCACACACACATACACACACACCATACACACGCACACACATATACACATATACACACACCATACTCATAGGCATGTACACACACCATATGCACACACATGTATACATATATACGCACACTTACACACATACACACACGATATGCACACACACACACACACACGATATGCACACACACACACACACATGCCATGGATCAATATCCTTCTGATAGTTTGGAATGTCATGCATACCCCGTCAAAGAGGTTTATTCAAACAAGGAAGACGTAGGGGGGCGAGTAGAGGTAGAGGGGGGTGCGAGGTGGTGCAGGTGGTGGGTGTGGACGAGGACTGAGGGCCACTTGAGTGTATGAGAGGGTGAAGCAGTGGCGATGGTGGTGGTGGTGGTGGTGGTGGTGGGGGTCCAGATAAGTGTGTGAGGTGCGGGGAAAGGGTTTTAGGGAGCAGTGCCTTAAAAAGCCTCCAAACTGTTCTGATTGTTGCAAACATACAAGGCTGACCAAAGCTTCGTGAATAGATTTGGTAGACGGAAACTGAAAGGAGCCTGTTGTATACACACACACACACACACACACACACACACACACACACACACACACCATCATCATCATCATCATCGTTTAACGTCCGCCTTCCATGCTGGCATGGGTGGGACAGATGTTAGGAAGGGCATCCAGCTGTAGAAACCTTGCCAGATCAGATTGGAGCCTGGTGCAGCCTCCTGGCTTCCCAGACTCCTAGTCGAACCGTCCAACCCATGCCAGCATGGAAAGCAGACATTAAGCGATGATGATGATGATATGTGTGTATGTACATATATGTGTATGTAGAGAGAGAGACGGGGAGGGAGAGAGATGGAGAGGAAGAGAGAGACCCAGTGTATTATCTCATGATATACATTGTTTCATTGCATCACTACCACACATCATCAGGCACAACGACAACAACAACAACAACAACCCATCCATACCTTACAATAAAAAGGAAAATGATGGATTATTTCGTCAAAATAAAGAAACAAGTGTGTTGTGCAGATTATGTTTATTCTTTAAGTAATTAATCTAAATTCAAGCTGTTTGTAATTATTGAGGTGCAAGGCTGGGTTGTGTATGCGTGTGCGTGTGTGTGTGTGTCTGTGTATGTATGGAGGTGATTGCTTTTTGCTGGCTTGCTTTTGATGACGTCGGGAGTTACCTGTGTGAGGTAATAATCACCTATTTTCCTCTCAACTCACAATACTCCTCTTCCATACACACACACACACACACACACACACACACACACACACACACTCGTGTGCATGCAAAATACAACAACAAAATACATGTACTTATGTACTTCGTGTAAGAAGATAAAGACAGCTACCCCACCTCTTCCTCAGTATTTCACCATTTACCGTCTGTTGTCTATGCTGGTATGGGTTGGACAGTTTGACAGGGGCTGGTAAGCTGAAGGGTTGCTCCAGACTCCATTCGGATTCAGCATGGTCTTCTATGGCTGGATGCCCTTCCTAATGCCAACCATTCCAAGAGTGTAATGGATGCTTTAACGTGCCACTGGCACAGGTGCCAGTTGCGTGACACCAGTACGATTCCACTTGGCTCGATGGGTCTTCTTCTCAAGCACAGCATATCGCCGAAGGTCTTGGTCATCTGTCATTGCCTCCATGAGGCCCAATGCTCGAAAGGTGCTTTTTACGTGACACCAGCATCGTCCCCCATTGCCTGGTGGAACTTGAACTCAGAACATTAAGAGGGACATAATGCTGCTGAGCGTCTTGCCTGGTGTGCTAATGGTTCTGCCAGCTCAGCACCTGTCTGAAATGAGCTGATCAGTGTTGTTGGGTGAATAAAATGCCCCTCTCAGACACTGGCTTGGCCTGAGAGACCAAGGCTGGGTTGCCTAGAAGAGGGAAATACATACACATGCAGATAGCAACCCCACTCCTACCCTCAGGATCAAGTCAACCCTTACCACCAGTAATAAGATAGTTTTTTTGGTACAGTTTTTTGGTTGTGGATTCTTTGGCATGGCTGTCTTTACATTCTGAGTTCAAATTTCGCCAAGGTCGACTTTGCCTTTCATCCTTTCGGGTTCGATTAAATAAGTACCAGTTATGCACTGGGGTCGATCTGTCCTTGCTTGTCCCCTCTATGTTTAGCCCCGTATGGGCAATTTGTACCTAAGTTCCTCAGAATATTTCACCCTTGTTTATATCTTTATATTCTTATTTTTTGCTCATGTATATTTCCATAGACCCTAGGTATGGTTTGTACAATGACAAACCAAAAAGCTTTTTCACGAGTACAGCCAGATTGCTTGAATCGGGACTTGACCGTTGACTGGACACTATTCAATTGTTTTTCTCCGTGTTTTTCTCCTTGTCTCCGTATTCTTTCTGTTGAAGAGCGTAGCTCGAAACGTTAAAGACTTTCCGTATTCCCGAGCGTCATACTAATACATCCTTTTGTTATTTACACCACCTAACCTCGTCTGTTGTTGTTTTTTCGTACATTCTCCCACATACATACATACATATATATGTACATACATATATATAATATACATATGTACATGTGTATATGTATATTTGTAGATAGATAGGTATATGTACATATACATGTATATGTGTGTGTGTGTTTGTGCTTGCATATATATGCACAGAACTTACACACACACACACACACACACACACACACACACAAATGAGATGGAGAAAGACATGATCCAAAATATTAAACAAAAGGAAAGATTGATATCACAGTTATGGAGGCTGTGATAAAATCGTTGGCTGCTGATATTTTCTTATTCTTTGTCTCCCCCCTCCCACCCATCTGTTATTACCATACGTTTTCCTTCCTTCCTTGTTTTATCTTTTATTCTTTGTTTTTATTGCTGCCACTCAGTGAAACGAAGCTTTTCACATGCTCAGTCATGAAGACTCCGCTTAAAACTTACTTGTCGCCAGGACCGGCACGTGACTGCTGGCTCTGACGTCATCACAGACTCACCGGGCTGCTCCGTGTTGGAGTTTGTTTGGGTGTTTGGATTATTACAGGTGGTGATGGTGTTGTTATTGTTAGTGGTGGTAGGGGTGGTCATGGTGAGGATGGCGGCGGCGGCGGCAGCGGCGGCGGTGGTGATGGTGGTTGCTGTTGTTGTTGTTGGTGGTGATGTTGATGAGAGAGGAGGTGTTGATGTTGATGGTGGTAGTGATGATGCTTATAGGGGAAGTGTTGGTGTTGATGGCAGTGGTTGGTTGTGGTGGTGGTGGTGGGGGTAGTGGTGGTACTGGTATGGTGGCTAGGATGGGGGGGGGCGATGGTGGAGGTAGTGATGGTTGTGATTGGTAGTGGTGGCACTGACTGTGTTGGTATG
>NC_069001.1:1185650-1190092 GCF_001194135.2 Octopus bimaculoides
ATTGGTGGTAGCTGTGATGGTGGTGGTGGTGGTGGTGGTGGTTATAGTAGTTGTGGTTAATTGATTGTGGTGATGGTAGTGGTTGTTATTGTTGTTGTGGTGGTGTTGATGGTGGTGGTAGTGGTGGTGGTGGTGGTGGTGAAGGAGGTAGTTGGTTGTTTAAAGTAAATGTGGGGTCAGAAAGTGGGCGTGTCTTCTCTCTCATTTACTCTTCCCCCCTCTCTCTCTCTCTTTCTCTCTCCCCCTTTCTGTTTCAAATTACACACACATGTGGTTTTCTTTTAAGCAACCCTCAGTGTTTGTCTGTCTGTCAGCCTGCCTATCTGTCTATCTACTTTTCTGTCTGTCTGTGTGTATGTATGTATGTATGTATTTCTGTACATGTGTGTGTGTGTATGTGTACACACATGTTTGTATATAAATATATGGTAATATATAAACATTTTCCCAAATAAAGTTCATTTCATATTCAAGGCTCTGATGAAGCTTTCAGTGTTACTCAGGCACTCAACTACGAGTCCACTGCATCGTATAGCAGAAACACCAGTAAGCTAATGAACTTCATAAGATAATCATTCATTCCTTTATCACCGCTTTTCTTATATATAAACACACACACACACACACACACACACACACACGCACACACACGCACACATAAATATATATAAATTATATTGGGCTTCAGGGAGGCAAAGTGGCCGAGTTCTTTTCCAGTGTTGGGCCTCACGTAGGCAATGACCAAGACTTTTGGCATTATGTTGTGCTTGAGAAGAAGACCCACCAAACCAAGTGTATGTCTGTCTGTCTGTCTGTCTGTCTGTATGTCTGTATGTGTATGTATGTATGCATATGTGTATGTATGTATGTATTCCTGCATGCGTCTGTGTACGTTTGTCGACCGCCGCCACCGCTTGACATCGGGTGTTGGTTTGTTTACGTCCCCGTTACTTAGCGATAGACTAAGTGCCAGACTAAAAAGATAACAAGTACTGGTTGCAATTTATTCGACAGAAACTCTTCAAGACGGTGCCCCAGCATGGCCGCAGTCCAATGACTGAAATCAGTAGCAGATGAAAAATAAAAAATATATATATATCTAGACGTAGAGAGAGAGAGAAAGAAAGAAAGAAAGAAAGAAAGGAAGAAAGAAAGAGAGACGTATGCCTGTGTGTGTGTGTGTGTGTGTGTGTTGTGCCTTTCTGCAGTCTTTCTGTCAACTTAACCGAGCTTACGTTACGGAAAACAATGTCGATATTGTCTCTTCGGACGATCCATACTTGCGAGTGACTTACTTGATTGCCTCCCTTACATCCAGTGTCTGCGTATTTACATAGAAGTGTGCAAATGTGCGTGTGTGTGTATGTATGCACGTGTGTGTGTGCGTGTGTGCATGCGTACGTGTTTATGTATGTGTACTTGTATCTATCTTATCTCTCTCTTCCTCTTTCTCCTCTTCCTTGTCTGTCTGTCTGTCTCTCTAATTTGGAATGTATTAGTCTCTGAGTGAGTTATGTTGATGCAAACAGGAAAAATACAACTAAATGGATATTTTTATTAATAATTAGCAGAAATAATAGAGCGACTCGAGGTCCGGGAGTTTCGTGCGTCGGCGCTTAGCAATATATCTTTAATATTACCATCATCATCATCATCATCATCATCATCATCATCATCGTTTAACGTCTGCTTTCCATGCTGGCATGGTTTGAACGATTTGACTGAGGACTGGTGAACCAGATGGCTACACCAGGCTCCAATCTGATCTGGCAGAGTTTCTACAGCTGGATGCCCTTCCTAACGCCAACCAATCCGAAAGTGTAGTGGGTGCCTTTACGTGCCACCGGCACGAAGGCAGTGGGCTGGTAGAATCGTTAGCACACCAGGCAAAATGCTTCATCGCATTTTGTCCATCTTTATGTTCTGAGTTCAAATTCCATTGGGGTTGACCTTGCCTTTCATCCTTTTAGGGTCAATAAATTAAGAACCAGTGAAACACTGTAATTAACTAGTCCCCTCCCACCGAATTTCAGGCCTTGTGCCTATAGTAGAAAGGATTATTATTATTATTATTATTATTATTAAGTACCAGTTGTACACTGGGTTTGATGTAATTGACTAGCTCCCTCCCCTAAAATTGCTGGCTTTGTGCCAAAATTTGAAACCATTATGATGTGATGATGATGATGATGATGATGTCAACAGCAATAAGCTGTGCTACATGGCTGTTGCTATCGTCCAACATGTAGCAATCCAAGAGAAAGGTAACTCTCTAGTGTGAGAAGGTTCATTCAACACAGTCACACACACACAAGATGTTCAGAATGAGTCTATATTAATTATTTCAAGATTGTATGTTGTTTGCTTGCTTTGATGTAATAGAATAAATAAAACAAATGAACGAGAAAGAGAGAGAGGGAGAGAGAGAGAGAGGGAGAGAGAGAGAGAAGGAGAGTCATTAGTGTGCTTGATGCTTTTGTAGGTGAGGTAATAATAATTATGATAGTGGTCAGAGGCAATAAATAGTCATTATAACCGACAAATCAATGACATTTTACTTTTACATCAGTCAGAATAATTAAGCAGATTAATCACTAACCTCACCTGAACTCTATGCAGTTGTTGTTGTTGTTGTTGTCATTATTGTTTGTGTCTGGACTTTGTGAAGTAGGAAGTACTCACCCTAAATGGGGGGAATAGATGAAAAGACCATCATTAATTTCTAACTGGATTGATTAATGGTTTGAGTTCTTAGACGGCTGGTTTAAGAATTTGTCTTCAGACATTTTGGTTTAATCCAGTCTTGGACAAAACTGCAGCAGCCTGCAGGACTTCCTAAATGACACACCTAATGAAAAATTACCTAAAATTTCTTTTGTAGTGCTGTCCATCTGATGATGACCCATGTCTCATGTGGCACACTTTTTGATAAAGGATACACATGCCTGGTTTAGACAAATGGCTCAGAAGAACAATCAGCACCATGTCACACCTGTCTTTCTTTCTGTCACAAGTTGGACAGTTTGACAAGATCTGATGTTCGAGGATTGTCTTGGGCTTCAATGTCTGTTTCTTGGCATAGTTTCTACAGCTGGATGCCCTTCCTATTGCCAACCACTTTACAAAGTGTACTGGGTGCTATTTGCCATAGCACCAGCAGCACCGGATTAACCATTAAGCAAAATAAGCATGAAGGGAAGTGGTGGTGGTGGGGGGGGGCACCACAGAAATAGTAACAATGGAGCTCAGTTCAGTCTTGCACTTTATTGGGTACTATCAAACCATCCAACCCATGCCAGCATGGAAGACAGACATTAAATGAAGATGATCTATGTATGCATCTATGTATCTATCTATTTATCTATCTATCTTTCTTTCTCTCTTTCTTTCTTTCGTTCTCCCTCACTTTAAACGAATGCACATGTACACACACTTACACACATATAAGGCGTGTCGTTTATATTCCATAGCATGCTATAACTCCTGCATGTTATTTCTTCTTCTTCATCTTCTTCTTCTTCTTCATCTTCTTCTTCTTCTTCATCTTCTTCATCTTCTTCTTTTTCTTCTTCTCCTCTCCCTCCCCCTCCACACTATGTATGTGGCTTGCACACGCATGTGTGTATGCACACACACGCACACACAAAGCACACACATATACCCATATGAATGCTATGATGGTACATGCCTCTGTGTGCATGTGCACCATCTATCTGCGTGTGCATGTCTGCGTGTGCATGTCTGCGTGTGCATGTCTGCGTGGCATTGATTATTGGTAAGCAGCAGCAAAGCGGAGAAACACATCCAAGATCTAATGGAACGTTTGTCACATCGCAACATTTTCATTCTTCATGTGGGACTGCACCGATACATACATATATACATGCATACATGTGTGCAAACAGACATGCACACTTACATGCATACAGACATGTGTACATGCATGCACATACATACATACATACATATACATATATATTTGCATGTGTGTGTAAGCTTAAATATATGTAATACATGCATGTATATATGCTTGTATGTGTGTGCTGTGTGTGTGTATGTATGTATATATATATATATATATACACACACACACAACACATACATGCACACATATATGTATATATGAATATATATATATATATATATACACATTTATATATGCACATATATATATATACACATATATACACACATATATATATACACATATATACACACATATATATATATACACATATATATATACATATGAAGAGAGATAGAGGGATGTTGAGGGAGACATTACTAGCAAGTTGTTCAAGTGGAAACACATGCGTACTGTCTCTGTATACCTATCATACGATCGGGTGTCTACAAATGTGTGCATGTGTATGTATGTATGTGTCTGTCTGAGTGTAAAGTGCACCAGTTTTAACTAGCTGTTTAGTCATGTAGAAATATTG
>NC_069001.1:1190610-1192689 GCF_001194135.2 Octopus bimaculoides
TATATATATATATATATATATATATATGTGTGTGTCTATATATGTATATATTGACATACACATAGCATCAATGAATGTACTACAGCTCTCGTAGGGCATTGACATTGTGCATTTGCAAGGTTTTGAGGTCAAATGTTGAAAGGTTCCTGTTTGTGGTTGAGGTAACTCATTTTCAGTGCAGCAAAACACCTGGGCTGGTAATTGAACCTCCAGCTGTACCATCATGAGTCTAATACTTTAACTACTGGACCATACACATGCTTAGACATATATGCACATACATATTATCTGGTTGTGTATGCGTTCATCTGCCATTCGAACAATATGGCCAGACCATCTCCTTTTGGTTTTTCAGAATCATTGCTTTACTTGAAGTGATGCCTACAGACACAAAGACATCTGTATCTGGAGTAAAAACACTCCATTTAATGTTTAAAATGTGGCAAAGGCAATTTTGGTGGAATCGTTCTAGCAATTTGAAATGTCTTTCATGACACATCCATGTATGAGAAGAATACAACAGGAATGGTAAGACAAATGATTTGTAAAGAGCCAATTCTATGTTGTTATTTATATGTCATTGGCACCAAAAGTGTGACTCCAAACCACCAAAAGCTTGTGCTGCCCTTTGAATTTGCAGATGTATTCCGTTGTCCAGATTTCCATCATTTTGTACAGAGATTTTAAGGGAGGTGAAAGAGTAACTTACCCTTAACAAAAATTTTAGTGGGATTGCAAACAGCACCACATGCAGGTTGAGCCATTACAACTGTTTTTTTCAAGTTGATGGTCAATCCAAAACCACCACAAGAGATTGCAGGCCCGTTTCAGAGTGACTTATTAGATCGCAATCGTCAGTGTATAAGAGTTCCCTAATGAGTGAAGAAAAAAGCCTTTGTTTTGAATTTCAGTCTGGTCAGATTAAAACCATTCCCTGTTGTTCAATCTCTTCCTTACTCCATTTTCCATGGCAAAAGATTCAGAGAGCCTACCTCCAAAATTAATTCTAGGATATATGTATGTGTGTGTGTGTGTGTGTGTGTGTGTGTGTGTGTGTGTGTGTGTGTGTGTGTGTGTGTGTGTGTACATATATACACACATATATTATGAATCTGCTTATCCACAGATGTACCAATAACCAGTTGTTAGAACCAAATATTCTATACATCTGTATATATGTATGTATATTATCCTCATTGTGTATATGTATCTAAGTTTTTTTGTATGTCTGAACATATGTATGCACATATCTGTCTGTATCTATGAATAAATACAATATATATGTATATGTATGTTTGTCTATGTGTGTGTGTGTGTGTGTGTGTGTGTGTGTGTGTAACATGTGTTTACCATGTGTGCATATGTGTGTATGTGTCTATGTATGTGTAACTGAATGTTCATATGTGTGTGTAATTACATGCGTTTATATGCGCCTGTGTGTGTGTGTTTGTATATGAGTCTGTGTGTGTAATTACATAGTCTATGTGTGTGTGTGTATGTGTGTGTGATTGCTTATGCTTTTATCTATATATGCATGTTGTGTGTGCATGTATGTGTATGTGTATATGTTTTTGAGTATGTGTGCATAGATATATTGATAAAATACCAGATGGCAGCCAAAAGAGAGAGAGGAAGAAAGAAAGAGATAGAAAGAGAGAGAGAGAGAGTGAGTGAGAGAGAAAGAGATAGAGAGAGAGAGTGAGAGAGAGAGATAGAGTGAGAGTATTGAGCAAATTACCAATTGTGCAAACACATCTATTGATATAACATCAAACGGTGCTAAAGAAGGCAGCTGGGGCATGCATCTCTCCACTGAACTGCACTAGGGCTGCACAATAATAACCATGTATATATATATATATATATATATATACACACACACATACACACACATATATGTATGTGTGTGTGTGTGTATGTATGTATTTATATATCTGTACAGTTTCTCTTCCTCTCACCTCTTCTCATCTTCTTTCTTCTTCTCTCTTTCTCTCTCTCTATGTCACTCTTTATATGCATGTGTGTATAATATGCATATTTATATATATATGTGTGTGTGTGTGTGTGTGTGTGTGTATG
>NC_069001.1:1192762-1194813 GCF_001194135.2 Octopus bimaculoides
CTATATATATATGTGTGTGTGTGCATCTGTATATTTATAAAGTGCATGTGAGCACCCAATTTTTGTTACTGCTGTTACTGTTTCATGTGTGTGTGTGCATGAATTTATTGATCTTCATAGTCAGCCATGATATCAAAAAATAATAAATAAAATGGTAGTTAGAATATTTAAAAGTATTCGATACCTTTGACTGATCATGTGACCAATGACACTAATTCATTTTTTGTCAAGCAGCAGAAGGCAGTTCTGCTTTGAAGTTTTTCAGCAGGAATTTTGACATATACCCGCAGGTTGAGAGAAGCTCAGATTTCTTTGTTTGTGATTACAGAGAAGCTGAAGGATGATTGTAAAGCTTCCTTATGAAACAGATTTGTAAAACGTATTCTTTTATTTGCTTTATTTGCGTTATTGAACCAGGGCCATGCTGGAGCGCCAACGGCTTTGAAAGGTTTAGTTCAGTAATTCTCATCTAGGGTCCATGTGGCCCTTAGGGTCCATATAAGATTTCCTTGTTAAAATTTATATGTAATATACTGGTTCTACTTGTACTATACACAAAATATTTTAATTTTTGTTCTATACAATTTAATTATTAAAATATGATAATATGGGTTTTGAAACACTGAAGAGAAGCAATGACTAGTGACCAAGACCGTTGGCTATAGTACTTATTCTATTGGTGTCTTTTGCCAAACCGCTAAGTTACAGGGACGTAAACACACCAGCATTGGTTGTCACACAACTACATACAAACATACATACATATTAGAAGACACTTGTCCAAGGTGTCACGCAGTGGGACTGAACCCAGAACCATGTTGTTGGTAAGCAAGGTTCTTAGCACATAGCCACACCTGTGCCTGTTTACAGCTATGAAATTCACTCTCAAGGTATGGCTGGCCCAAGACAAAGCACTGTGATTGATATGATCAACTTCTCACTGCCCTAGAAAATTACTGACTTTGTGCCTATGGCAGAGAGAATTATTATTATTATTTATTCTTTTTATCTCAGCTTTTGTTGGAACTCCTGGAGTCTTGCATGCAAAGTGAGCTTTCCACCTGCAGTCTATGTTACCATGCTATCCATTCTTTTCAGCTATTTAATACTTTCCTGATTATTCTGGCCATACCAAGGGTGGGGGGGGGGAAACCAAATTTAACAGTTCTACTGGGCACGCTCTTCCAATTTCCTTGATATTCCTCTTGATCCCTTCTGATACTGTCCCCAAGGACTCAACAATAATTGGCACTATTTTCACCTTCTTCATTTTCCAATTATTATTATTATTATTGTGAAAGGCAGCGTGCTGGCAGAATCGTTAGGACACCGGATGAAATGCTTAACAGTATTTCACCCATTGCTACGTTCTGAGTTCAAATCCCACTGAGGTCGACTTTACCGTTCATGCTTTGGGGGTCAATAAAATAAGTACCAGTTAAACATTGGGGGCTGATGTAATCGAGTCATCCCCTCCCCCAAACTGCTGCCCTTGTAGCAAAATTTGAAACAATTATTATTATTATTATTATTATTATTATTATTATTGGAAAAGATATTTTGTGGCAGCTCTTTCTGTTCTGAGTTCCAATACTGCCCAGGTCAGCATTACGTTGTGGCCTTTCTGGGTTGATAGAATAAAGTACCAGCTGAATCCTGGGGTAGATATAATTACTAAACTCTACTCAAAAAATTTCTGGGCTTGTGTCTATGTTAGAATAAAATTGTCATCATCATCATTACAATCTCCACCACCACCCCCACCATCACCACCAACATCAGCAACACCGTTATCATCATCCTTTCCTTCTTCACTATTATTATCATAATCACCACCACCACCGCCGCCATCATCATCATCATCATCATCATCATCATCATCATCGTCATCATCGTCATCATTGTTCTTGTTGCAACATACTTGGGTGTTGACCCAGCCTGTGTGTGTGCCTTTCTGAAACATGCAATGCTGCAGAAAGTGATGACACAAGAAATTGTGTCTAGGACATGTGTACTGCATAGCATTTGAAGAATAGGAGGTGGAGGGGTGC
>NC_069001.1:1194914-1198514 GCF_001194135.2 Octopus bimaculoides
GTTGGGTGGGGTGGGGGAGACTGGGAAAGAAAAACATTCATCATTATTTTCATCACCACTGTCATCATCATCATCATCATCATCATCATCGCCATCAGAATCATCACCAACACCATAACCACTGTCATCATTGTTGTTCTTGTGCTGTTGTTGTTGTCATAATTATTATCATCATTTTGTTGCCGTCACAACCACCGCCACCGCCAACACCATCGTTGTTGTCGTCATCATTATCATCATTATCACCACAACCACCATCACCATCACACCACTACTACCATCATCACCATCATCACCACTAGCATGACTGCCACTAGATTCAGCCCTTCCCATCATCTTCACCACCACCACCACCCCTATTAATTCCACCCCCATCATCATCATCATCCCACTACCACTATTGCTACCACTATGAGTTCCACCTCAGCCACCATCATCATCACCATACCGCTTACACCATTTCTACCTGCATCCTTGACACCTCCACCAGGCTACCACCACCACCACCACCACCAACATCACCACCGCCACCTACATTGTTCATCCCTTTAGGTTTGATTTCAAAACCCATCAAGTTCAACTTAGTTGTTTGTTCTGTCAGAAGTGATAAAAGAAGTACCAGTAAAATATTGGGGGCTAAAATTAAATGGCAGAATCCAACCACAAAATGCATGATCATATGACAATGTGAGGGAGCATTACTGTTTCCTTCATCCATTGCCCTTGTGGCAAATAAAAGAGCTTGTTGCCTTACATCATTTTGGGGATAATAAAATATAGTACCAGTAATCTAATGGGCCTGATTTAACCCTTTTGATACTAAACTACCCAAGACCACCCTTGATTCTAAATTAAAACTTGCCATGAAAATTTTGTTTTAGTTTATGTTGTAAACATCAACATAATAATTCTTTCTACTGGAAGCACAAGGCCTCAAATTTTGGGGAAAAGATGAAGTCAACTCCATCGACCCCAATGCGTAACTGGTACTTATTTAATTGACTCCAAAAGGATGAAAGGCAAAATCGACCTCGGCGGAACTTGAACTCAGAACGTAAAGACAGATAAGCATTTCGCCCAGCGTGCTAACATTTCTGCGAGCTTGGTGCCTTGATTTACACGGATTATTGCATGGAATTTGATAGCAGACAAACCCACAAGACTGACAGACAAAGAATATGAAACATATGCATTAGGAAGGCCACCGTCTAAAAAGAATAATAAAACCAATCAGACAATTGCTACATCCATCTTAGACTGACCTGTCTATCAGAGGACAGTCCTCTCTCTCTCTCTCTCTCTCTCTCTCTCTCTCTGCAAAATTCTGACCACAACTTACAGACACAGTCTCCCAGGAAGGCTTGAATGCTCTGGTCACAGTCCATGGTTGCTACTCTCACCCCACCTTTTAGATAATTAACTTGTGGTGGTAGGGGTAGAAGCAGGGGGTAGGATCAGGGGTGGATGTGTTGTTAGCAATAATATAATTAAACACAAATGAAATCTTAGATTTGAATCCAAGAACTTTTACAAGTTCCATTTTCTTTTTGTTTTTTGTTTTTCTTTTTGCTGTCTTTGAGTCTGAACAATATCAATGTAACCAGATATGTTAACCTGATGAAGTCTGTTTGCCTTTAGATGTAGATTTCTTTGTGTTTGCTGTCTAGGATACTATGGTATTGGTGTTGATGTTGTTGCTTTTGCTGGTGGTGTTTAACCCCCTCCCCACTCCATGCACACACACACACCTCCACCCCAATCCAATTGACTAACGACCAAAGGTGTGTTCAAGATGGAACCACCCCCCTTTTTCCTTTTTTTTCTATATATCTGAGAAGTAGATTGCTCAAAGTATCCTTCCTTAATGCAGACAGTAGGAGTTAAGTAATTTATTTGATGGAGCTGTCTTAAGAGCATTAGGGGCATGTTTAAGAACTGTAGGGATCAGAGGCTACTTGAAGGTATCAGAGGCTATTGTGCCTCTATATATATCTACATATAAATACATACACATTTTTTTTTTTAAGTTCTATTTTTCCTGTTTATATTACTAAACCTACATATATATATATATGTATGTATGTATGTATGTATGTACATACATACACACACACGCGCACACACACACATATATATGTGTATGTACACACACACAAACATACATATGACAGTAGGGTGTGACTTGAGGGGGCTCCTTTATTTACTGTTTTCATTGGAGATGTTATTGTTATTGATGTTGTTGTTATTTGTTGGTTTCTCCTCCCTATTTTACACACACACACACACACACACATGCTCACATGCACACACACATATATGAACATAATTACATATATGAATATATATGTATATATATATGTTTATGTATGTATGCATATATATGTATTTGTACACACACACACACACACACACACACACACTTATAGCTGATGCTAGTTGCCCTTCTCTTTTTCCTTCACCCCCCATCTCCCCACTGCACCACCCAAATAGTTCCTCACCATCACTGGCAAGAATAGAAAGATCAGCTTACCCAGGGGTCAGATTATTATGTTACCCCAGGGAAACAGAATCGTGTACCATTCTCTTCTCTTGAATTGTGAAGGCATTAGGAATGGCAGTGGGGATGGTTGTGGTAATGATGACGATGACGATGATGACTAAGTCTATTGAATAATGGTCGGTTGTTTTTAGCAAAAACAATATATCTATATATCCAAATGTATGTGTATGTATCTATCTATATCTCTCTCTATTCCCCCCCCCCCATCCATCCATCCATCCATCCATCCATCCGTTTATCTGTCTGTCTGTTTACTTATCTATCTATCTATCTATCTCTTTATGTATATCTATATCATCATCATCTCTTTTAACGTCCGCTTTCCATGCTGGTATGGGTTGGACGGTTTGACTGAGGACTGGCAAGCCAGAGGGCTGCACCAGGCTCCAATCCGATCTGGCAAATGTTTCTACAGCTGGATGCCCTTCCTAACTTCAACCACGAGAGTGTAGAGGGTGCTTTTTCATATGCCACTGGTATGGGGGGGGGGGTTCATCAATATGATTGACTAAGACCCTCGGAGGGGATGCTCCAGCATAGCCGCAGTCAACTGAGCAAAATCGCTAAAAGAGTAAATAAATAACTGGTTTGTCAGTAGTTGTGGTAGCGGTGGTAGTAGTAGTAGTAGTAGTAGTAGTAGTAGTGTTGTACAATGATGGTTGTGGTGGTAGTGGTACTGGTGCAGTGTAATATAGTGTTCTTGTTTGTGGTGTTGGTAGTAATAGTGGTGGTGGTGGTGGTGGTGATGTGGTATGATGTTGGTCGTAATAGAAAGAATGATCTCTCTCTCTCTCTCTCTCTCTCCCTAGAGAAAATTTATGGTACCATTGTACAGATGCACAATGGCAATACCCTTGTGATGTGCTGCGGCTAGTGTGGTTGTTGTTGTTGTTGTTGTTGTTGTTGGCGGTGGTGGTGGTTGTGATATTGTTCTCAATGTGGTTATTGTTGCTGTTGTTCTTGGTGGTGATGCTAGTATTGTTGTAGCTGCAATTGCTGTTGTCATTGTCGATTTAATGTAGGTGTGTGTGTGTGTGTGT
>NC_069001.1:1200025-1201422 GCF_001194135.2 Octopus bimaculoides
AGTGGACGTTAAACGATGATGATGATGATGATGATGATATATATATATATTCATAAGTGCAGAAATCAGTGGTGGAACATTTTTAGAGAGGAAAGTTTTCCACTCTCTGATGCTAAAAATTTGAAACAGTCAGTGATGTATTATTAGTACTGGAAGTCATGGTAGGAATGGTGGTGATGGTGTTGGTAGTGATGATGGAGTTAGTTGTAGTGGTGGCAATGGTGATGGTAGTGGTGGAGGTAGAGGTGATGGTAGAGGTGGTGGTTAATCACAGTGGTGTTCAAGGTGGTGGTGTCAGTGGTTGCCTTCATATTCAATGTGTTAGTACTTGGATTCATCATGTTGGTGGTGGTGGTGGCGGCGAATGGTGATGGTAATGGTGGCGGTGATGATGGTGGCTCGGCTGTGGGGGCGGTGGTGTCGGGGCATAAAAGAAAAAAGAAAAAAAATGCAAAGAAGTATGGAAATAAGTTTCTTAGTGAATTTGCTGTTGGGGTTGGGGAGTGGGGCTGGCAGGCAAGGAGGAGAGTAAAAGATACGCAAATATATAACAAAAAAGAAAAACCCCTAAAAAACTAAATAAACTTATAACAAATTTTATAAGCAAGAAATGACGAAAGAATAAAATGGACGAGAGTTTCAGAGCTTCTCCAGAAGACTAGACAACAATGATTATCATCATCACCCCTGTGGCCAATAAAAGAAATTGCTGTTGTTGTTATTATTATTATTTTTATTATCTTCATCATCATCATCATTATTAGTTGTATCCCTACTATATATAAAAGTTATTAAAGAAAATAAAAAATTAACATTATTATTATTATTATTATTATGAGTAGTAGTAGTAGTAGCACTTCTATATGTATTAATTATTCAATAAAAATAGTGAAATTATTATTGTTATTATTATTATTATTTTCATTATCATTATCATTATTATTATTATTATTATTATTATCTTCGTCGTCATCATTTCAATTTATTAATTTAAGTGAGTAAAAAATAAATTGAAAGACGGAGAAAAAACAATTGTTGTTGTTGTTCTTGTTATGAAAATTTATAAAATATTATTCAATAATAATAATAATAATAATAATAATAATAATAATGATAAAAATAATGACAGCGATAGAGAAGACCAAAAAAAAAAAGAAAATGGAAAAGAAAGGAAGCATTTCATTTTGTCAGCTTGGCACCACAAAACAGGATGTCACAGACAGGAAGTGTGGGGTAGGGTGCGATGGCCATTAGGATTCTGCAGGAGTTGCAATCCAAGCAGTGTTTACCAGGAAATGCATTGTGTATATACACACTCATGCACACACACACACACACATGTGTGTGTATATATATATATATATATATATATATATATATATATATATATATATATA
>NC_069001.1:1202679-1207804 GCF_001194135.2 Octopus bimaculoides
ATATATATATATATATATATATATATATATATATATATATATATAAGTATGCATAAATGTTCAAGAGTGTGCTTGTGTCTATAATGAGAAAGAAGTGGAAAAAGAGAATGAGAAGAAAGTGAAGTGTTTCTGTGAATGTGTGCATAAAGTATGGGTGTGTATTCATATTTGTTTGCATGCATGTGTGTGTGTGTGTGTGTGTGTGTGTGTGAGTTAGGTGGAGAAGCAAACAAGTGCCAACACACGTGAGTTACTGCTTTCTGATGGTTAGTTAGCAACATCCATCACTGCTGCTTATATGTGTATGTGTGTGTGTGTGAGAGAGAGAGAGAGAGAGAGAGACAGAGAGAGTTAGTGTCTATGCATGCATGTATGTGTGTGTGTATGTGTATATCTATATATATATATATATATTATTTATATATGTATATTAAATATAAATATTAAATAATATATATATAAATATACGTGTATGTATATATATAGATACATACACATATTTATACACACACACACACGCACATATATATATATATATATATATATATATATATATATATATATACACACACATACATATACATATGTATATGTACATATATATCTAAATATGTATATACAAAAAAAATACATCCCTGTGTGTGTGTGCTTATCCTGTGTGCGTGTGTGTATGTGTGCCTTTTTGTTTTCATGTAAGTATATGTGTATATGTGTGAGTGCATGTGTCTGCACATACCACCACCACCACCACCACCACCACCATCATCATCATCATCATCATCATCACTATCATCATTGTAAAGCCAGCAGTTCTTGAGGGAAGGGGATTACTTGATACCATCGACCCCAGTATGAGACTGGTACTTGACTTCATTGACTCCAGAGGAATGATCTCAGCAGTGTTTGAACAAAGAATATAAAGAAGAAATATTGCAAGGAATCATTTTCCCAATGCTCTGATGATTCTGTCAGTTCAATAATAAGAACAATAATAATGATAATAATAATAATAATAATAAGAAGAAGAAGAAGAAGAAGAAGAATTCTTTCAAAGTTTTGGCAAAAAGCCAGTAATTTTGAGAGGAGGGGTAAGTTGATTATATTGACTCCAGAGCTGAACTGGTCCCTTATTTTATCAACCCTGAAAAGATGAAAGACAAAGCTGACCTCGGCAGGATTTGAACTCTGGGCACAGTGACTTGGCACAAATACCACAAGGTACTTTTTGTCTTGTGTTTCACCGAGTTTCCCAGTTCTTCACAGGAATGTTTCTAGATGCATCAACATATTGGCAGTCTGTGTTATTGTTGTTCTTTTAAGCAGACAGGGTTCATAGGTTTCCTGTGATTAGGATGTCATCAGCATCAGCATCATCGGGCAGATTTGAGATGTACACTTTTTCTGTGTTTGCTTGGGTCACAATACTACTTCTGTTGCTGCTGGTCTGCAACAGATGATGATGATGTTGATGATGATGACGATGATGATGATGATGATGAGGATGATGACGATGATCATGTGTCACTGTCAAACGAGCAAACTCATTCATTTGCAATATTCTGTGAAAATATGTCTGCTCATAAGGAAATATTACTTTATTTGGAAACAGGTGAGGGTTGGTGACAGGAAAGGCGTCTGGCTGTATAAATTTGGCCTCTCAACAAATTCTGCCTGACCCAGGCACACACACACACACATGGAGTATCACATATAAAGAAAAACAAATTCACATACAGAGAATGTTAGAGACAGAGGGGGGGGGGGCAGTTGGTGATGGAAAAAAAGAAAGAAAG
This sequence comes from Octopus bimaculoides, assembly GCF_001194135.2. Classification (NCBI taxonomy): domain Eukaryota; kingdom Metazoa; phylum Mollusca; class Cephalopoda; order Octopoda; family Octopodidae; genus Octopus; species Octopus bimaculoides. The sequence goes on from NC_069001.1 coordinate 1,204,473, forward strand.
AGAGAGGGTGAGAGAAAGAGAAAGAAGAAAGAGGGAAAGAAAGACAGGAAATGAGAGAGGGTAGAAAGAAAGAAAGAGAATGGGAAGAAAACAAGAGAAAGGAGAAAGAGTGAGAGGCACAGAAAGAGAGAGAGAGAGAGAAACATGAAAATATATTAAAATGAACCGAACTGACACAAATCTGTCCCCTCTCCCTGAGTCGTCTGGTAGTTGTGATTAGAAATTTAACAGTGACGTAGGATGAAGACAAAATTCTCTTGGCTCCAAAACGTCTCAACATAAAAAACAGAACCCGGTGCCAAACGAATTCAGTGCCAAAATTAAGTGATGCTGAATCAGCTGTATCAAGATGTCCTGAATCTAAGATTTGGGTTGGTTAGGCATGGCTGTGTGGTTTAAGAAGTTTGCTTCCCAATGATGTGGTATCGAGTTCAGCCTCGCTGACTGGTCTGGACATTCGACCAAGTGTCTGACTGACCAAATCCTCAAACTCTTGTAAGTGGATTCGGTAGATGGAAACTGAAAGAAGCCCTTGCAAATAAGTAACTCCACTTCTCTGAAGCTGGATTTGTTGTGTACAGAAGCAGATTGGTTAATCCCCTTTGACAGGCTGTTGATGATGGGGCTGATGGTAATGATAATGATGATGGTGGTGGTGATGATAATGATAGCGAGGACGGTGGTGGTGGTGGTGGTGGTGATGAACTTAATAGTTTTCCCTTTAGCAGGCAGGTTTTTGTTCTGGTTACCACTCATTAAAATGCTGAGAGTGTTGTGTTGTGGCTGACATCCTTTGTAAAGTTGTTGTTGTTGTTGTATAACTTCAGACAGCCTCAATGAAGCTCTCCTTAGGAACGGTGGTGCTTGATTGAACAATGAGGTGAGACTTGCAGATCTTTTGTTCAAGAGGTTCCTTGTCTGAACCAAATCCCGGTCCTTACAGCCCACCAAGGCCAACACAAAAGGGGAAATGATGTAGGGGGTACACTATGACAGAATTTGCCCTTATTTGTGATAAAATAGATTACCTCCCTTCCACCTGCTAGCTTCCATGTGTTTTGGGGTCACTAACCACCATCTTTGCACACACACACACACACACACACATACTTACTTACAGTTACATACACACTCACATGCATATATACATACATACACACACCTACACATGCATATACACCCATACTTATACATACATACAAATGCATACTTACATAGATACATACATGTATAAATACATTTAGATCCATATCCTTACGTATATGCATGCATCTTACAAGCACACATAACATGCACACATACATATACATGCATATGTACACATGCATACACACACATACACATAGTAATATGACTTATACTTACACACATACATATACCTATATACATACATACATACCAACTCGTTTGAAGTAAAGTATGGCTGAATTTGAAATCCTGGGGAGAGAATACAAATCGCGATATCTGGGACAATAAAAAATCTGCAAAATCTTGTTCAGATTTAAAAGATGACCGTTAAATGATGATAGTCTCCTTCACAACCTTGCTACCAAGTAGTGACCGATCAAAATTGACCATAAATTAAAAAGGGAAAGAAAAGGCATACATTTATAGATGAGCCTGCCTTTAAGTGGTTGCTTTGCCTGCTAGAAATAGAAGTTGAATCTTCCTGAAATCTAGCACTGCCATATCAAAAGAAGTGCACATTAGATGTGATGTGTGGCGGAGCTTTTAGAGTGGGTCCACTTAGCAGTACTTGTTGTAAGATATCCACCCACTTGAGACTTGATATCAGGAAGGGCACCCTGATATGAAATACTGATACGAAATAGTGTCTGTCTCTGGAAAGTCCTGTCCGGCTCTTGCCAGCATGGAAAAAAATAACAAACAAAAAGAAAAAGAAAAATAAAGACCACACACACACACACACACAGATAATTATGTAAATATAATGCATTATTATTTTGTGTGTGTGCGCGTGTGTGCGTGTATTGTTCGTTCGTATCAGTTTTTGAGAACGACACGTTTCGTTGTTCTGATACATAGTGTTGCCAACAGATGGATATTATCTGTCCACTCACACAAACACAGTCATATAGATGTTACACACACACACACGCACATACACACGCGCAGGCGGACATGTGTCTGGATCAGTTAGGAGGTTAGTGTGTATGCGGGTGCGTGCGTGCGTGCGTGCGTGCGTGTGTGTGCGCGCGGGTGTGTGTGTTAAACACATGTAGGCACACACGACATTTATATCCCGAGGATAAAGCTATGACGATATGTTGATAAATAAGCAGAAGACAGACAGACAGACAAACAGATAGATAGATAGACAGAGATCGATAGAAGGCCAGATAAGATAGTGTCGGAGAGGCAGGCAGTGACGGATAACTAGATTGTAAAATTGTGTGTGTGTGTGTGTGTGTGTGTGTCTGTCTGTCCGCCCCTCCATTCATCTCTCCATCCATGTGTCTGTCTGTCTATCCGCTCGCCCGTCCGTCTGTCCATCCATCCGTCTGCCTGCCTTTATGTATGTTCGTTTGGTTATAAAAATAGAAAAAAGCACATTCAAAAAAGGTGATGTAGTTTAGTCAGTTCGAGAGCGTCGTACAGTGTACGATTGTTCAATCGACAAAGACGGTTGTTCCGGGTTCGATTCCCGTGCAGCACTTTGAGCAAGGGTCTTTCAGCTGTAGTCTTGGATGGGCCAATATCCGAGAGCGATGTTTTATTGACAGGTGAGCTGGCAGAATCGTTAGCACGCCGGTGAAAATGCTTAACGGCATTTTGTCCGTTTTTACATTCTGAGTTCAAATTCCGCCGAGATCCACTTTGCCTTTCATCCTTTCGGGGTCAATAAATAAGTGCCAGCTTAGTACTGGAATCGTCCCCTGCACACACACACACACACACGAGGGGGTACCAAAAGGTTCCTGGCTTTATAGGTGTCGTGAAAGTCCTGGTTGGTGGCCCTGTCTTCCGAGTTCTTTACAGAGCTAAGAAAAACTGAAGTAGCGCTACAATATGTGTGTGCTTCTGAGAGGGGGAATATGTTGTGCATTTTCTTTTACCCAAAGCCAGGAATTTTTCAGCATCCCCTCCATTTGATGGAGGGAACGAGGCAGAACACAGACATTTGATCTCTATAAACAATTCAGGTTGCTTAGCAAGAAATTGTGGAACCCTCATTTTTTGTTAACAACAGATATGTCTATGACACACACACACACACGCACGCACGCATATCTATCTATCTATCTATCTATCTATCTATCTATCTATCTATCTATCTATATATATATATATATATATATATATATATATAT
>NC_069001.1:1208783-1213928 GCF_001194135.2 Octopus bimaculoides
ATATATATATATATATACATACATACAGACATACTCGGAGTAGCGATTGAGATTAATCTCAACAAGGTGTGCATGTGTGTATGCATAGTGTATATACCGTATTTATTCGTGAATAAGTCACACTGTATATTTGATTTTAGCTAAAAGAAAACACAAACTAGGGTACGCCTTGGAGCAATGTGGACTGGAGCAACGTGAATTGAAGTGTTTTGCTCAGGAACAAACATCACGCACCACCTGATCTGAGAATCGAACCCACGATCTAGTGATCGTGCATCTTAACCACAAGGCCACGCGTCTTCACACACACGCACACACACACACACACACACAGGTGATGCATATCTATCTATCGATTTAAAACTAGTCTGAGAAGTGCCCGCACGTGAAACTCTCGGCCCTTGAGTTACTCAGTTACTTTTGCTAAACATCAATGTATGTATGTATGTACAAATATTGTTTTTACTCGTGCGTAAGTTGCACTATTTTATACTTGATTTTAATTGAAAAATCTGGGGCGCGGCTTATACACGAGTAAATACAGAAAATATATGTAAATATGTGGATTAGAGGTAGAGAGAAAGAGCCAGAAGATATTAAAAAAAAAAAGCAAAGAGAGAAAGAGACGAAGAGTTAGCTAACATGACAGATTTAGATAGATTAGCAGACAGTGATTGATTAAATTGATAGATAGTTAGAGAAGTAGGTTAAACGGACGTTTTCTTTCATACCCTTTCTACTATCTTTCTGTTTTTAATATACATAATTCCCTTGCTTTCTTTTTAACTTGCTCACCACAAACTTCACCTTCAATCTATCTATCTATCTATCTATCTATCTAAAAAAGAAGATATCTATCTATCTATCTATCTAAAAAAGAAGATATCTATCTATCTATCTCTGTCAGTCTGTCTGCTCGTCTGTTTATTGATGTATCTGCTATCTATCAATCGATCTGTCTGTCAGTTTATTAGTTATCTGTCTACCTTCTCATCTCTCTCTGTCTATCTTATCTATTTATCCATCTGTTTGTATTTCTCTCTCTCTCTCTCTTATATTATCTGCCGCAACGACTGTTACTCCCGAATCAAGTAACAAACATTAAAAGCTTCTCTCTCTCACTCACCTCTATTCACAATCGCTAGCACGACGATCCAACGGGTGAGTTTCATTGCGGTCGCATGCGCTACTAGAAACAATTGAGTTTTCCAGAAATCACACTCCACCCCTCATGTCTTAAAGAATACATACGAGAAAATACGGGATAATTAATAGTGGAATGCCTTTGACTTGATCAAAGGTTTACTCAACAAGGCCTGACCTGTGGTTAAACATCATCATCAACAACATTCTTGCTGTCTTTTAATCACATGGTCTCAGGTGCACACTGCCAATGAAAAACAAATTGGGAAGGTCACGAATGGGAGGCTTCTGATCCATTCGTAGACATAATTAGAGTTTATCCGGAACTAAACTAACCATGGGTAACCTGCTGTTCGTGTGGCTTTTCTGAATGGTACGCCTAACAACAAAATTACTTTCAACTGACGATGTTGGGCCATGCCTCATGAGGGCCGCTGCTCGAGAACGGTTGCCCATGCTTGGATTAAACAATATCAAAACATCACTTCGTCGTATTTTTATTTATTTATATTTTTCACTGCTTTCCTTCTATCATACCTTCAGTGCTATGTATCGTGTCTTCTGATAATGATGTTGTTACTATTATTAAACAACGATTTACAAAGCGAAAGAAAAAGCTTCATCCTCTCCGACTTATATAAAAAAAAAAGGTTCATCCTTTCATCGCCGAGGCCCACGTCTGAGGTGAACCACAACGAGTCCTGCTGTTTCTAAGAACGACACGTTAATTAATGTGATCCTAGCGGCATATTTTTTTTTTTAGGAAAACGGGAAGGTCACGAATGGAATACTTCTGATCCATAGTCCTGCTCTGTTACAAAGTTTTATCTGGTTCTAAACAATCTATCACTGTTAACTTCGCCGTCATTTTATTCGCTTCCACCATCTTTTAATTGCCACATATTATATCTTGTAATAATGTTGTTTCTATTATTATACCCTGACTTAACAAAGTTAAAAAAAGCCACCCGACAAAAAAAGCTAGCAACATCCCTTCTCGTTTCATCCGCATCTCACCTCTCTCTCTTTCTCTGTGTACACAATAACACGGTACAGGGCACCGGAGACGGCACTGAATACTTATCTCGTCTCTGATTGGTCGATTATTAACCACTCCGGGTGAGATAAGGTGGCGAGGGGTGGAATGGTGGTTGCTGAAATACACAAGACAACCAGCATTTATGAAAGTTTACCTATTAACACACACACACATATATCTGTATATATATATATATATATATATATATATATATATATATATATATATATATATATATATGTGTGTGTGTGTGTGTGTTTATATATATATAATATTTACATATAAAAGTATTTAAGGTGAAAATGAATAATTCCTCACCTTTTAATGCTTTTTCCAAATTCATTTTTATTTTTTCTCTAAAATTATATCAACTGGAGTTTGAAAGAAATATCAACAGTTTCATGTTTCTCCACACACACACACACACACACACACACCTATGTACATACATTTATGCGTGTATTTTTTTAAAGGGTCACTACGAGTACGCATATGTTGCTTTAACTGTGTGCGTGTGTGTATGAAAACACACACGCACACACATATACGTTTGAGTATGAAGTGCATATATGTATACACGTGTATGTGTGTCACATTGAAGTAGTACACACACACACGCAAACATACACGCATTCACACATGTGCGTGTGTTTATATGAATGTGTATGTATATATGAATGTGTATATGTATATACGTGTGTGTGTGTTGCTTGCATATGTATCAGTATGTACACATCTGTGTGAAGATGTGTCACTATAGTACATCATCACTATGAACGGGCGTGTATATAAATATATATGTGTGTGTGTGTGTGTCTTTGTTTATTTATCTTAGTGTGTGAAAGTGTATGTATGTGTATAAGAAAACGAGAAAGATAGAAAAGAGAGAGAGAGAGAGAGAGAGACTGAGTGAGAAAGAAACAGTAAGAGAAAGACAAAGTGAGTGAGTGTGTCTGCGTGCGTGCTTGCGTGCGTGTGTGTTGTGTGCGTGTGTGTTTCTGTGTGCGCCTGTGGATGCGTGCGCGTATGTGTTTCCATACATGTATGTGTGAGTGTATGACCTAGATCCAACCTGACGCATGCGCAGTGCGGCCAAGCCTCCCCACTAGTGTGGAGAACAGGTTGTTTGCTGGGCGGGTTTTCATCGCCAAAGCAAGAAGTTTTCAACGTTGTTAAGAAGGAACAGAATCAGGGGGGAAAACGGACATATAAACTAATACAAACGCCAAGAAGAGAGAGAAAAAAAAGGAAGGACACACGATCTACACATATAATATATATATATATCTATATCTATATATATATACACGCGTACATTACAACGAGGTGGAACAGTACTTGTTTATTCATACATTTTTATACATCACATATTTCTACATACATATATATTATATATAATTTACCCTTTACATACTGATATATACACGTATATATTATACATCATCAGACAGATCTATCTTACACGCTCAATTATACACACGTAGATTGGATGTTGGAGGCTGCACTCTATGGCAGCCCTCCATCAACCATCACCACAATCGTTATATTTCTTCAAAGCCTTTCTATTACCCTGACACTCTAGGTGTGTGTATGTGTGTATATATTCATCATCTGTATGTATATCTATCTATATATATGTATATAAGTGTGTAGTAGTCGTAGTAGTTTGTGTTTGTGTGTGTGTGTGTTATCATGTGTACAGTTGTGTGTGCTACGTGGTGTCGCCAGCGCGTGCGGGCGCGAGACTGCGTGTTGTTGTGTGTCGATGTGTGAGTCTTGTGTGCCTGTGTTGTGCCACTCTATGTATGTGTGCGTGCGTATGTGTCTCTGTGTGTGTGTGTGTGACTGTGGTATGAATATGCGCGGTGTGGTGCGGTGCACGTGTGTGTGACAGCGCACGTGTCCATGTATGTGTGTGTGCGCGCGGTTGTGTGTGTGGAACCAGACAGCAGAAAGGAGTATAAACAAACCGACCCTCCTCCTTAGTGACACTACTACTACTACTACCACCGCCACAACAACAATATATACACACATACTACTACTTCTACAAGAAACACCTCTATTTTCAACCTGAAAACCCCCCGCCAGTAGTTCGATGCATTGGTGGAGGGGGTTTCCATTTCGATCGCTCGGTACCGTTTGAAATCTTTTATATTTTTGGCTACACACACACACACATACATACACATATATAAATCGCATATCTCTACCCCCTCTCCCTCTCTCTCTATATATACATATATTATTATTATCTTCATATATATATATTTTTGGATCTTCCTCGTCCTCTGCTCTGTGTGTTTTATTTTTCTGTTGCTATCGGAGGAAAGGAAGACTTTTTTTTGCATATAATTCTTCAAAGACGGAGATAAATAGCGGAAGCAAGGACTAAGACTACATACAACAGCAAAAAACGTGATTGTACAACAACAACAGTAATTGTTCTATAAAAAAAGAAGGAGGTGTTTAGGAAATAAGATTGGATCCAACGTCCGTGGTGTCTTCGGGTGTGTTACCGATTCCCACGGCTCCGAAGAAATTCTCTTACATTCTCGATCCATCATCATCAGCAGTCATCCAAGCCTTCCACCTTCGTCCTCCTTCATCGTTCGTTTCTACATCACCTTTACAAATCCTCTTCACCTATTCGTCGCTGTTGTTCATGTTGCTATTACCGTCGTCAACGTTATCTCTACCATCATCTCCATCATTATTATTATCACCGCAATCACCATCACCATCACCGCCACCGTCGTTTTCATCGACGTTGTCATCATCACCATGATTCAGCACTCGGAAAAACTGGATTCCATGAACGGATTGGTGCCTGTATCATCTCCGACGTCGGCAGCTGCCGCGGCCGCTGCTGCTGTTGTCGCAGCCGCCACCGCCGCCGAACCCTCTCTAGCTGACACTGTCGAAGGTAAGTGTGATCATTGATTATATATATATATATATAT
>NC_069001.1:1214117-1215991 GCF_001194135.2 Octopus bimaculoides
ATATATATATATATATATATATATATATATATATATATATATATACACACACACACACTTGTACCGATACAAACAGACATCTATACGAACATACATACACACACACACACAGTTCATGTGTATACATAGAAGATCCAATCGTTTTTCACGTACACTGCGTGAGATAACTGTTACATCACACTCACCCGTATATACATACATCCACACATGCATTTAATGCGCACATACACACATTTAATCAGACGAAACAGTCGTTATCACATGTATAAGAAATGTATTGCTACATGAATTATATATATCACATGTATTCTACACTCATCTGTATGTATACATACAGCTACACGCCTATATACTCAGGCATGTTTATACTCCTTTTATACAGTTATAGTATATAAAAATAAATACAACGTATATATATATATATATATATATACACACACACACGCCAAATAGAAGCAATTAAATGTCTTACGAGGCACCTGGTATCGTGTATATATACATACACGCATGAGATATGATGTATGTGTTGTGTATCTCAGTGTATGAAGTATGCAACTGAACTAAGTGTGGAGGGATATATGCATACCGATGAAACACAAATAGTGTCTCTGTGTGTGTATATATATATATATATATATATATATATATATATCAGGAACTTATTCATAAACACATGCTTTTATGCATCACACGCTTGTACGCGCGCGCGCACACATCTTTGACAGGAAATAAGACGTTTCACATCCTCCAGACATTTGTTTCTTGAATCATTTATCGATCCTGATCGAAGAGTTTATCGGCCCTTATTTACTTATTTCTACCTCTTTTTCTCTTTGCCGATCCGCTAAGTTGCAGGGTGATTAAAGGGAGCTGCAAACATAAACAAGGACATACACATACATGCTTCAATATATATATATATATATAATATGTGATGTTCCTAATAATGATTATAAATAAATATTTAATGATGGTGGAAGTGTAAGCTAGCAGAAGAGTAAAATGTATCAAATCTTGTAAGAGTTGATTGGGACTAGTGGAATAATCAACTAGTGATGTTATGTGCGGATGTGTATATATATTACACTGTTGGCTTTTGTACATTGTTTCGTTACCTAATTCTGCTCACATGAAGCTATGGTAGCAAACGTTTAGCCAAGGTGACCTGCCGTGGTATTGAACCCGGAAACACAATGTTGCGAGACGAGCTCCTTGTTCCACACAACCACAGCCAGACCTAATATGTATGTATGTGCTTGGGTGTGTGTGTGTGTCTGTGTACACACACACACACACACACACACACATATATATATACATGCTCACGCACACTCACTATACCTACACGCATTCCCCTCATCACACAAACGTGTGTGTGTGTGTATATATATATATATTTTTTGTGTGTTCATGTATATATACATACACACACGCACCTACACATACACCTGATATTACATAATTCTCCCCACCTGTCTGTCTATATACCCTTCACGCAAATATCAGCTTATCAAAGTTATACACACTTATCTATCTGTCTGCTTGTTTATCTAAATACACACACACACACACACACCACCACCACCACCGCCACTATTACACACAATGACACATCATAGATTACATTATCTCTCTCTCTCTCTCTCTCTCGCCACACACATTTATATATCTATATATACACGTGTACTACTTAAACATACACCCTCTAGTTTCGGGCTGTTTGTAATTGTTAGTAAATAAAAGCAAACATGAAACCATTGACACATATATATATATATATATGTGCAGTTAGCTCCGTTTAGCTGTTTGAATACTGCCCATTAACCATTTGTCCTCTGGGCAGTGTTTTGGACATTTATATATATATATATCTT
>NC_069001.1:1216303-1219758 GCF_001194135.2 Octopus bimaculoides
ATATATATATATATATATATATATATATATATATATATATACACACACACACATGAATACATATGACCTATATATATATATATATAGTTGTATGGATATTTATACAGGTGATTGGATATGAGTGTGTAAACTTGTTTAAATATATGTCTTGAGATATACGCGTGTATCAGTGTATAACGCCAGTATGTTGAAAGTCTACTTGTGAGGCAACTCTACATACACACACACAAATACTCTGAGTGCACACATAGGTATATACCGTGTATAAGCACATTTCTATATATACTGTATGTTTGTATATATACTGTGTCTGTACACATATGTATTTATATATACTGTATGCGGACACATGTATATATTGGGTGTATATATACAGGTATGTACTATGTAAATATGTAAATATACACATGCATACGTACATACGGCGAATATACATAAATATACACATACGTATACATATGTATATATACACATACGTACATACTATGTAATCAGTAAAATCTAGGTGCTTGATGGAGGCTGACATGTTTGTTTTACAGGTGAAACTATCGTGGTTATTGTAGTGTGAATAATTGTCTGCAGCTATTGTAATGTCTCGTTATTTAGTGTACCTGGGAAGTGTGTGTGTGTATACATATGAAATGTCTTGCATAAACTTTCAATAAATGTCGTCTGCGTTTTATGATTGTTGAGTTTAATGTAATCTTTAAGTGATCCAGCTGACCAAACCATTTGAGTCAGTGGATATAATGTAGGGTTGATTCTGCTAATGTGACCTGCTTTTATTTAAAAGACAATCAGGGGTGATTTGAGGGAGATTTAGCTGCTGTTTCGAATGTAAATTTTTGCCGGGGTAAAGAATACGCACACCACCCGTTTTCGGCCTAACCCTAAACTCTAATCACCAGGTGTGGCAAACTTTTAACAGATTTGTGTTGGTTTTTAAACATGATCCAGCTAACCATCCTGTTTCCTTTTAGGAATGTGCAGGACCACATTATCTAATGTGTTCCTGTCCTTGTTTAAGGTGGTAAAGCAATTTATTTGAGGGAGATTTGACTGCTATTTCTAATGTAACCTTTTAGAAGTTCTGTGTTGATTTTTAGCACCAGTTGAAATGTCATCACACTGGCAAGCCAGGGGTAATGTAGGGCTGATTTATCTGTTGTGACTTACAGGCTTGTCCTTCTATACATACAGGTTCTTTCAGGTGCCGGTGTCACATAAAAGGTACCCCTGCCGGTGCTGCGTAAACGCACCCGTGCCGGCGGCACGTAAAACGCACTCAGCACACTGTTAAGGGGTTGGCATTAGGAAGGGCATCCAGCAATAGAAACCATGCCACAACAGACAATTGGAGTCTGGATAGCTCCAAGTTCAAAACCGCCCAACCCATGCCTGCATGGAAAACGGACGTTAATCGATGACGATGATGATTTAAAAGCCGGCTCGATGTGGCTTAAGGGAGATTTGGTCGCTATTTCTAGCGTAATCTCGTTCCGTGTTGGTTTTTAGAATCAGCTGATCATCTTGTGCTTCATAGAGGAGTCTTGCAGAAGTTCACGTTATCTAGTGTCATGCTCCTATTTAAAAGACAGTCAAGTGTGATGTGAAGGGGATTTGGTTGTCATTTCTAATGTGTTGCTTTTTAACACCAGGTTAAACGTGATCCAACTGATCGTCTTGTTTCCATTTAGGGATGTTGCTCCTTCACCTATTTAAGACAGGTGTTATTTAAGGGAGATTTGGTTTCTATTTCTAGCATAATCTTTTAGGAGGTCTGTGTCTGTTTCTAGCACCAGGTGAACTCTTGAGTCACCGGACCATCTTGTGTTTTTAGGAGTATGATTGAATTTGTTGATGTACCCTATTTATTTCTATTTCATTTACGACGGTAGAGGGAGATTTGGTCGCTATTTCTTCCACTTCGGGCGACCACTTAGAAGTTTTCTCTGTGACTCGTTTTCGAGTTCTAGTATTTGTTTTTTTTTCTTATTGGTGTCATGACTTATGTATTGTACGTAAAGGTAGCTACGATAAAGTGGAGAGATATACGAGGTCTCTCTTTCTCTATACACACACCTCTCTCTCTCTCATATATATATATATATATATATATATATATAGGGAATTCACAAAAAAAAAAGACGAAGATAGGTGGTGTAGAAAACAAACAGATGTATTAGTATAACGCTCGGGAATTGAAAAAGTCCTTAATGTTTCGAGCCTACGCTCTTCCACAAAAAGGAACACAGAAAGAAACAAGGAGAGAAAAAAAAATGTGTATAGGGGTTAGCGATCTGAGTTGGCAATCGAAAGAAGAGGGCACTCAACACATTTAGTAAGAGTTACATGCTACTTCAAGTTTTGCAGGCCCATAACGGGAACCTGACGCCTTCGGGACTGAAAGAGTCTAGCTCCCGTTTGGGGCTTGCACACATGCACACACACACAGGGCCAGATTCAAACCGAGTGGGCCCCTACTATTTTGCTAATTTAAAACAAGATAATAAGGAAGGCCCTGTCAAATCTAAAAGGGCCCAATAAATTAAAAGAGGGCTCAGTAATTTTAAAAGAACTTTATTAGATTAAAAAATTTTTTTAACAAATTAGAAAAATATTACAGAATATTAATTTGATTGCTGTAAATATATTTAAAAATTAACCCCAAGCTTTAGGCTTCTCTGAGTTAAAGGAACCCCTTCAATGTTTGGAGGTGGGTGCCTCTGGAATATAGCCCATATATCCGACTATGTATGTATGTATGTATGTATGTACACTCATACACACCACACAAAACCTGCCAGTTTTCATGTAAGGTCATGTAATGGTAATTATTGTTTAGTCCCAGGTCAGTGAATATAGATCGAATCTTAGCAAAGGCAATCCAAATATGATAATTCCATTTCATGTTTGTTTGTTTTTTTTTTTCCTTCTTTCGTTTGTATTCCTGGGACTACATAATCCAATGTGTCCTTTCATCTCTCTTCCTTTCTTTAAAACTGTAATAACGTATGATCTGAAGGAGATTTTTACTGATATTTCAATCAGGTCAAAGCGACTGTGTAGTCGCCTCACCAACTTGTCTGTCATGTTGAGAAGCGAGGTTTGCAGTGTTTGTGTTTTAATATCATCTTTGTGCATCTTTCTCGGGAATTACCAGGACTCTAAAAACAACACTATTTTAGTGAAATTTCTAAGGCAGGGGTGTTTCTGAATAGTCGTTCCTCGAATTCCCGTATTTCATGGGCAAAAAGGTATTTCCACCCCCCACTCCCCAGTTCGCAGAATCGTTGGCACGCCGGACAAAATACTTGGCGATATGTCTTCCGGTTTTACGTTGTGGGGATCAATGAATTATGTACCAATTAAACATAGGGATCAATCTAATCCATACACCCACCTTCCTCAAATTTCAGGCCTTGTGTCTATAATAGAAAGGATTATTAGAGTAT
>NC_069001.1:1220535-1230817 GCF_001194135.2 Octopus bimaculoides
TAGAATTCTAGCCGTGCCAGTTCCGTCTGTTTTGCCAGTATCTAGGACTGCACTTTCTTGTGTATCTTTCCACCTCGTCTTTCTTACCACAACCATTATCATCATATCTGTCATCACCATCACCATTATCATCAACATCGTTTTAACGTGTTTCATCCACGTAAGCTCGGTTGATTCTTTAACCCCAGGTCAGCTGCAATCAAGTAAGACCTGCGGTTATCAAAAGACGTTCCATTCATTATCATCCTGTTTTTTAATTTTCTTTTTCTGACACATATCTAGGATCACATCGAATGTGTCCTTACCTTTCTTTTTTTTTTTAATAAAAAAAGACTTGGCTGCTATTTCTAGCAGTTTGAGTAACTGGGAGAGTGCATATAAGTATATATATTCTTTTGTTTGTTTTAGTCATTTTTACAGTGGCCATGCTGGAGCACCGCCTTTAGTCGAACAAATCGACCCCGGGATTTATTCTTTGTAAGCTTAATACTTATTCTATCGGTCTGTTTTGCTGAACTGCTAAGTTACGGGGACGTAAATACACCAACATCGGTTGTCAAGCGATGGTGGTGGTGGGGACAAAGACACGCACCCATACACACACACGTATATATACACATACATGTATATACGACGGGCTTCTTTCAGTTTCCATCTACCAAATCCACTCTCAAGGCTTTGGTCGGCCCAAGGCTATAGCAGAAGGCACTTGCCCAAGGTGCTACGCAATGGGACTGAACCTGGAACCATGCAGTTGGTATGCAAGCTACTTGAGCACCAGTCGAGCGTGATCGTTACCAGCGTCGCCTTACTGGCACTTGTGCCGGTGGCACATGAACAAACATTCGAGTGAGGTCGTTGCCAGTGCCGAAGGACTGGCTCCTGTGCAGGTGGCACGTGAAAAGCACCATTTGAGCGTGGCTGTTGCCAGTACCACCTGACTGGCCCTTGTGCCGGTGGCACATAAAAGCACCCGCTACACTCCTGGAGTGATTGGCATTAGGAAGGGCATCCAGCTGTAGAAACTCTGCCAGATCAGATTGGAGCCTGGTTTAGCCATCTGGTTCGCTAGTCCTCAGTCAAATAGTCCAACCCATGCCAGCATGGAAAGCGGACGTTAAACGATGATGATAATGATAATTCGATTAGAGGTTGTGTTAACCTCATGAAGGGATGGTTTCATCCAAGGAAATACTGGTTCAATACTTGGTATTATTGGGGATTTAATTTCCGTAAAATAATAGGTATATATATAAAAACATATAGTTTATATTCATATAAAACAAGAGAAAGAAAATGGAGATTAGAAAGTTAATAATTGCTTATTATTATCAGCAAATTAATCATCATCCCTTACAGCTGTTTCAATTGATACTCAATATATATTAAATCTATATGACCTGAGTGTAATATCTTCAGAGGGGGAAAAAATACCCCCTTGGATGTTTTATGTGTTTATGGATTCATTATAGTACACTGAATCCATAAACACATAAAAAACATCCAAGGGTATATTTTTCCCCCCTCTGAAGATATTACACTGTTATAAACTAAACCATTTTAACCCACTGAACATGCACTGCTGGAATTGGGGTGCGTCTTATATAGCTGTGTGTCATGTATACCATCAAATACGGTATATTAAATAGAAACAGTTTTTTTTTTTAATATTTATAATTTTTGTTCTATTAAATTATTTACTACTTTTAACTAGGGCAACCGGAAAAGAAAGCTAATTTTGTTCACCCTTTTTATTCAAAGGGAGATTTGTGGGTCCTCGATTTAGCTGCACTTTTTGCACTACGATAGTATAAACCCTCTGGTAACCCACATCCCTTGGGGCTCAAAGCACGTGGTTATTTAGCTTAAGGGTTAATATAGTCCTGGGTATTGTAGTTAGTCGTATGGTTTAGGTGCAAGTATAATAGTGTCTGTAGTAGTTTGCAGTGATATAGTTTGGTTTTAGTATTGTGGTGTGATTCTAGTCAGTGCTTTGGTTTTGGTGGTGGTAAGTTGTATAGTGTAGTATTATTGCAGTGAATAGTATAGTCGTGTAATGTGATTGTAGTCAGTGATACGGTTTGGGTGCTAGTAGAGTGTAACGTAACTGTAGCCAGTTTGGTGGTGTGATAGTACTGTGCGAGTAGTGAGTGAAATAGTTTTGGTGGTGGTGGTAGTAGTATTGTCTATGTAGCCAGTGCTACAGTTAGGTTATAACAATGTGCTGTGAATGCAGTCAGTGATATAGTTTTGGTGGTGTGGTTAGTGTGCTAAATGTGTGAGATCCTCATGACTAAAAGCAACATGGAGTCTGCTGCCAATTGTAAACACACTAAACTCACTTTGTACCATTAAGTAGGAGAGAGAGAGAGAGAAAGAGAGTGTGTGTGTGTGTCTTTCTTTTTCCTCTTCCTCGCCTTACACATCATTCCTTTTTGCTTCTTGTCTCTCTATCTACACATCTGAGAGAAATCTCTTACTGTGTCTAGAAATATGTCTGTCTGCCTATCTATCTATCTAGCTAGCTATCTATCTATCTCAGTTATAACCACAACACACATTTTATAACTACATCCAGTTTTACAACCGCCCCTCCCCCATATATATATATATATATGTGTGTGTGTGATATATCTAGTTATCTATCTATCTATCATGCACATACACACTTTACTACATTACACAACACAGCACTCACGCAACCATCTCCTTCCTCTCCAACACAATCTCACAACTGTACCACTACGCGCGCACCCACCATCGCCACCACCACCACCACCATCCTAGTTACAAGTCGTTGTTGCTTTTTCTTCAACAACCACAGCATCTGCTATTCCTCCTTCGTAGCAAAAGCTTCATATTTCCCTACTGACAAAACCTTCTCTTCCAACACCCTTCACCACCCCACCTCTCAGCTGATGTGTTTTCTTTTGAGGTTCCTTCTCCTCCTCATCCCCTTCTTCATCCGTTTTTTTCTCTCTCTTCTTTTTCTTCCTTTTCTTTTTCATCTTCTTCCTTCCTCTTCATAGTTTCTTTCTGCATTTTCTGGTTTTTTAATTCTCTTGTTCTCTGCATTTTTCTGTTTTTTCTTCTTCTTCTTTCTCGTTGTTGTTGCTCTTCTTCTTCTTCTTCTTCTTCTTCTTCTTCTTCTTCTTCTTCTTCTTCTTCTCTCCGCCCCCCCCACCTCTATCTCTTACGTCTTTTTCTCTACAAACCTCCTTTCTGACCCACTCCTCTTATTATTTATTCACTGCTCCCCGTCCGTCCGTCTTCTGTGTCATTGCAACTGGTTCTTATTTTGGCATCTTTACACTTTGCCGTTACAGGAGATCCTTACGCTTTCATAATCTCTTAAATAACCCCCTTTTTTTTCACATATATATACATTTGTTTAATTACTGTTTTAAGATTGCTGGATGTTTAAGCTCAAAGAAGGCCGCCCTACCCTCACGTTACAGATTCATCGTATTCTACCAAACTAGCCCTTTAGAATATTAGTTATGTAGAGTACGAATTAATTGTGCCTGTAGTTGAAGTGTGTGTATATATATATATATATATATATTTATACACACACACGCTCACATAAGGCGGTAACGCGAAACTCTTGGTGATCATTGAGTGTAAAATGTTTTAAATTCTGTTGTTAATTCCACGATTGAAATAAAATACCAATCATGCGTTAGGGTCGATTAAATCGAATAACCCCCCGACTTCTCCGTCAAATTTCAGGCATTGTGCCTTTTGTTAGACACAGTTACCAATTTTACTCAAGTACTTTTTTCGTGTTTTGTATTACACACACACACACACACACACACACACATACATGTATGTCATTGCAACGTGGTTGGCAACGTACGAAACTCTTGGCCCTTGAGTCACTAACTTTTGCCGATTATTATAAGGTTGTATATTTACTCATGTTTTGAGTTCTATTCTCATGTTTGCATCACCATATATATATATATATATATACACACACGTTTATACATCAGACATTATCGCAATCGAGGAGGCCTGTACATAATATGATTGCTTGGTTTGCTAGAAATAGGTGTCAAATCTCTCCCAAATCACGTCCTATTTCTTGTCTTTGAAAAAACATAAGCAAGGAAGGTCAGAAATCGAACACGTATGTAATATAACTACAAGTGCAACAATACATACACACCTCTCTCTCTCTCTCTCTCTCTCTATATATATATATATATATATATATATATATATACGCACATACATACACACATGTGTATATATGTATGTGTGTGTGTGTGTGTGATAACGTAAAGTGGGTTGAATATGGTCGTAATGTTTATTCGAGGCTGGATCCATTTTGATCAAGCGATTCTGAATGACGTGGACGATCGGGTCATTCTAGCGTGGATGGTTTCGTTATACCGACGGAGCCACGACGCGGCTATATATATATATAGATGTAGACCGGGGCAACTGGCTTACATTTTTAACCTTTTGCCCGTCCTGCTTATGACATGATACCCAGGATATATTTCCCTGGCATCCATGTATCATCATATAAAGGGCCGTCTTAAGACATGAGCACACTGGGCCGTTGTCTGGAGGCCTCGCAGATTTAAGGGTCCAATTCTGATCTATGTTACCTGTCAATCAATAAACACTATATCGCTCAGTACATTGCTTTCCTCGGGGGGGGGGGCGTATAATGCTGCTAAGATGTCTCTCATCATATATGAGACATGTTCCCAGTTATTTTTTTTCTCAACCACCAGATTAATTTGGGACTTAAAAAGGGAAAGCTTCATTTTACTTAGAACGTATGAAGCAAGGCCTAACTAAAAGACTGAAAACAATCGTGGATGTTTAGGACAATCTTATGGAAATGTTTTGCCGAGCAAAGAGTTAAGCTACCCCTTAATTCACTGTTTGTCATTCATTTCGCAAGGGCCATTCTGGCTGCTACGAGGAAATTTCAATAACACTGCTGTTGCTACGGACCGAAAACGATACTCCTTCGGGTTTTCTCGTCCCACTAACCCCGCTCCTTGCCTCGCCCTCTGCTCTGGGAGTCGATTCTAGGAATTACGTAGGAACCAGCTTGTAGCAACAGCCCTCTTCAGATGTCGATCGTAAAACGTGTGGTGTAAAAAAAACTTAAAATAAATTAGTAGTAGTAGTAGTAGTAATGATAACGATCGTCATCATCATCATCATCATCATCGTCATCATAATATTTACTGTTGTTATTCTTGATTGTCAGTTTGTTTATCTGCGTATTTGTTATAGCTTTCTGCCTCTGACCTTTGCGGCTAATCATAATAATAATAATAATAATAATAATAATAATAATAATAATAATAACGATGATGATGTTTTTTTATCAGCCACAAGGGTATAGATGCGGGAAAGGAAAGGGCAAAGACGGTGAAATACATGGTATACAATAATAATGATGATGGTAATAATAATAATAACAACAACAATAATAATAATAGATTTGTAAAGTGGGGGCCAACGATATAAGGGTGAATTGGTGCTTTCTGCTGATTTCTGAGATAAACACAAACCCTCCTCCGCTGCAGGTCTAGGACATAGAAAGGTGGCGGGGACTCTGACAAATTGAATCGATTCAGTTACAGCATTGATATTTTATTTTATTGACACCGGAAGCAGGACAAAAAAAAATGGTAAAGAATGACTCCAGCGGCATTTGAGCTTAGAAGGAAAATAAATACGTCGTTGTACTTAGGTCCCGAGGTGAAAAACCCAGTCCAGTGTCGAGTTGACCTTTCATGTATCAAGGGGTCAATACACTTAAAGCGCCCCGGCATTTTATGCTGGTCGAGTTCGATGTTGTAGACTAAATAAGTTAGCTTTTTGTCTTCTAAAATTCATGACTTGTGGCTTCGCGGCGAACTTGGCAGAAATTGGTAGCACGAAATGCTTAGCGGCATTTCTTCTTGCTTTAAGGTTCTGAGTTCAAATCCCCCCCCCCCCCAGGTCGACTTTCCTTTTTATCCTTTCCGGGTCAATTAAATACCAGTTGAGCATTGGGGGTCGATGTAATCCACTAGTCACCGCCCCGCAAATTTCCTACCTTGCGCCTTGTAGTCAGACACTGTCGAGCGTTGAACGGAATAAAATGCATCGTTTTTACGTTCTGCTTTCGAATCCGGCTACGGAGATCGATTATACAAAGTACCAAGTCAATAGGTCAACCACTGGTATCGATGCAATCAATATCTGTCATATTCACAAGCTTCTGCCTGTGTGTATAAGGACTGTAAACCTACCAACACCGTTTCTCTATCCCCCCCCTTTTTTTGTAATTTGCCCTTACATGTGCCCTCGTTGAACACCCTTGTGGCAAAAACCAAAGTTGTATTAGTAGTAGTAATGATGATAGTGATGGTGGTGGTGGTGGTGGTAATATTATATAAGGAAGGTTTTATCTGAGCTTATATATATATATATTGTTCATAGCTTTGCTTAGGCTAAGCCAAGCTAGTTATCTGCTTGTCAGCATGTCGCTTATGTCAGTCAGACAATCGCACACACACACACACACACACGTGCGTCTGCATTATATACGTTTTTGATAATGATCGGTGTTGGGCTGGATGAAGACTTGTGTATCTGTGTTTAGATATTTAATCCTCGACGTTGACGCTGATACAGCAGATCATATACAATGAAATTTACTCGGTGGTTCCACGTAACGTATCAACTAAGCAGCCGTCGTGCGTTCAATTCCTACACGGTGTTCGCTCTTCACACACACACATACACACACTTTATAATGCCTTAGTTTTAAATCTCTCTCTATATGTGTGTGTGTGTTTGTAGGAAGAAAGGTAGCTCCAAGCAATCGATAGTAAATATAAAAAACAACTTTCAGAGTTTATTGAGACGGAAGGTTGTGGATGTTTTTCGCATCGAAGTACCATAAACTTAAAAAAGGTTCTTTTTGAATTTCATGGTAGGGCGACCAGGGTTGCATAGCGAGCGGAACCTCAGAAGAGGTAAATATCCCAGCTAGGTGCATACCGCAGGCTATCCTCTTCAGGCCAAGGATATCTTGATTAGATGAAAGTTCACATTGTCATAAGGTGGTACATGTTAACGCATGGAAGATTCTAACAGAATATGTTTAGAGAATGTTAGTTATGGCCTGTTGATAGGGTTACCCAAGGTTTCGCGTCCATAAAGCGCACCTCGTCAGACCCTAATGGGCAATTCTATGAACCGGTCAGAACTAACATTCTCTAAATACCCTTGTTTCTATAACTTAGAGTGTGCTTCTCTTTCGGATTTATGATTTACTGACAATACACACACACACACACACACACACACACACACACACACACCTCGTTAAAAAGAAAGTGACTTGGACTTCCTCCCCCCACTCCAGTTTACGATTTGGTGCTATATAAAGTTAGTAGGCAGCCTCTTACACCATCCCCCGTATTCTCTCTCAAACACACACATAATCATCCCCTCCCTATTTATATACTGTATACACACGCACACACACACATACACATATCCACTACCATCATCATCATCGTATCATCAGTCGTAATCTTTATATTAATGCACCGAAGTTGGCAAACTAGAAGCCGTTGAATCAGCATCACTGCTGCCACCATCACCATCGTCTTTACTCTTGTGTGCCAACAAGGGCGCCCTCTATGATGCAGTTACTCAACCCTGTAGGAACAGAGTAAAATTTCTTATCGAATGACACCCTTTTGTCTGAAGACAAAAAGGACATGTTTGACAAAGGTTTAAGAAATTTAAAAATAAATAAACTTTAATGTAGGCCTAAACAAAAACACTTAAATGTAGTCACAGAGAGATACAGATGGTTAACTACAAACCTTAGAAATATTTCATAAGGTTCAATAAATATATTTCTCTAATAATCATAAATGGTAAAAGATTTATCAAATTTTTAAACTCCAATGCAATTTATGGCCCGGCTTATTATGCTTGTATGTGTGTGTATGTATACATACACACATAAGCTTCCATATCATCATCATCATTTGAACTTTCACTTTTCCATGCTTGCATGGGTCAGGCAGTGTACTGAGGTAGATTTTCTATGTCTGGATGCCCTTCCTATCACCAACCCTCACCTCTTTCCAAGCAAGGTAATATTTCCCCACAGCCAGACATCTTTTCGCAGCATATTGGAAATGAACGACACTGCTTGTATGACAGTGACACTCATTTACAACTGTCACATGATGTCAAGACACACACATATATAAACAATAGGCTTCATTCAGTTTCCCTTCTACCAAATCCAATCACAAGACTTTAGCTGGGTTGGTGCTCTAGATGAAGACATTTACCCAAGGTGGTACACAGTGTGACTGAACCCAAAACCTCATGGTTGGGAAGCAAGCTTCTTAACCGCAAGTCCATCTGCACCTGTCTATGTGTATCTATCTGTCCAAATATATATACATACATACACACAAATACATACATGCACATGCATGTCTAAGCATATGTTTATATATGTGTGTGTATTGTATATATATATGTCTGTATGTGTATATATATATATGTGTGTATATGTATGTATGTATTCAGTATCTTGGTCAACTTATTGACAACCAATGATGCTGGGACTATATGTGTTGAGTGAAATGTATTGATGATATTGATTTGTCTAGGACCTCAAGTTTCACCTTTAACGGCTGATTGAATAAGCCATTAAAGGTGAAACTATAGGTATGTGTGTGTGCGTGTGTGTATTGGTGTGATAAAAATTTATAAACTTGGAGAGCGTGAAATAATTTTTTTTTTTTTGGAACAGTGAATCTTGATGCAGATAAAACTATAAATAATATGGGAAGAGACATGTGGGATGGAGGGTCGCTGAAGAGGTCACATGTATGACAAAAGATTTCCAGATAATGGACATAAAATAAGAACAATAAAAAGCAAGTGAGGAATGAATATATAGTGTGTGTGTTTATTTAGCAATGAAATGTAACGGTAATACTATGGAAATATTGGGTTAAAAAGAGAAACATTGCAATACAAAAAGTCAAAGGCTGCTTTCAACTTTTTAGCCCATTCCAAAGGGTTTCTTAACCCATTCCAAAAAAATGAATTATATCCATGTGTGTGTGTTCCCTTTCTCTTTTAGAATAAATTTTCACCAGCTTCCTATTTGGTCGCCAGGCTGTAAAGGAAAGTATCTTGTTTTAAGCATCATCCTATGGTAATCATTTGTAGTGTATGAATTAAGGATTTGCGTACTCTCCCAAAGTTCCTAAGTTCAGCCATACTTTACCCCAGACGAGTTGCTATGTGACCTGTTGCTCCAATAATAATAGGTATGAAATTGTGTTTCTTGGGTTCTGGATTTGCAAATTCCTTATCAATGGTTCATACATGTTATCTTTCTCTTGTATTTTTCTAACCACATTGGTGTCCAGAGGGCAGCTCATTTCCACAACATATGTACAAAGGCGTTGGACCAAAGGCGTTGTTGATCTCTGTACCCATTTTTCTAGGCATCTTTATTTCTAGTGCTGCTACTGTTCTGTCGAAGCCCCTTAAATCTTACAGGGCCAAATGTGTTTGTCTACATATTCTATTCTTTTCCTTTTCACTGGTTTCTATCATAGGATTGTGGCCATTCTGGAGTGCAACCTTTAAGGATCTAAAAGTGTATATCGTCAACCCTGGCACACATTGGTATCTCAATTTATTTATTGACTACACAAAGATCAAAGGCAGAATTGGAGTTTGGAAAGGCAGGAATCAAATAGCCCAAAGTATGTTCTTGTATTTGAATCAATGATCATGTCATCTCTTGCTAATATACTTTGGAACATCTGATGGGCTTCTGTACAAGATTCCATCTAGCAAATTTCGTTCACAAGACTTTGGTCAACTCCAGGCTAAGATGGAAACCATTAAAGCAAAGTGCTGCATGGGGGAATTGAAGGCCCCCCGAAACCCTTTGGCTATGGAAGCAAACTTCTTAACCACACAACTGCGATTTGTGTCGTGGAAATTAGGCAGAGAGAGAGACACTTAGACATGATCAAGGTAAAGTCTTGTTACATGCTGCTTACGTTAATGGAGTTCTTATGTTGAATGTCAACACAGATCCATACCCCCACACACGCAGTCATGCTGCTAGCACAGGTCTATTGCATGCATGTCTGTCTGTGTGTATGCATTATTCATGTGCTTGTCAGTTCATCTCTCTCTCTCTCTCTCTCTCTCTCTCTATATATATATATATATATATATATATATATATATATAT
>NC_069001.1:1234713-1238715 GCF_001194135.2 Octopus bimaculoides
CTTTCTTCTCGTATTTTTTCCACCCCCTCATGCCTGAAAGTCCCGTTGTTGTTGTTGTTAATCGACATGCAACCAACCCACCAGCCAACCAGCCAACCAGTAACCAACCAACCAGCCAGCCAATCTGCCAGTTCTCTATGGAAAAAAAAAAAAAATAGATGATTTGTTGGTTTCGACTTTTTTTTGGTTTTCTAACTTATTAGGCTAGATGCAAAATACAAGCTAATAATGATAATAACTTCTATTATCGGCACAAGGTGTGAAATTTTGAGGTAAGGGACTAGTTGATTATATCGACCCCAATGTTTCACTGGTACTTAATTCATCAAGAGGATGAAATGCAAAGTTGACCTCAGTGGAATTTGAACTCAGAACGTGAAGCCAGACGAAATGCCGCTAAGCATTTGGCCCAGTGTGCTAACGATTCTATAATAATAATAATAATAATAATAATAATCATGATGATGATGATAATTTCTCAACCAGGAAGAGAACCTGGCATCTTTCCGTCTTTGTCTCTCTGTTTCTCTTCCCCCCCCTCTCTCTCTCTAACTTTGAGTCTCACTTTGTCTCTCAATCACCTTTCTCTCTATTTTGCTTTTCTCGCTTTATGTCTCTCTACTTTCTCTTTCTCTTTCCTCCATTTCTCTCTTTCTGTCTGACTCTTTGTCTCTCTCTCTCTCTCTCTCTCTCTCACTTCCTCTCTGTCTCTCTCCCTCTCTTTCTGTCACTTCCTCTCTGTCTGTCTGTCATGTCTCTCTCTCTCTTGCTCAGCTGTTGCTACTGCTGCCATCACAATCAATGCAGGTGTCTCATTTACAACTTACCTGTGTCTTTGATTACCTGAGCCGAACAAATTTCAGTCACTCTAGTTGTTCCATGAGTTCATGCATGTATGTATGTATATGTACATGTATATGTATGCATTTGTGGCGCTTTGTGTGTATCTGTCCTTCTATTTACGTATGTGTTTATGGCTTTGTGTCTCTGTGTGTGTCTACACATGCATTTATGGCATACATATGCATGTGTGTATGTGTTTGTGACATATTGTCTGTCTTTGTCTTCACACACACACACACACGTGACATTGTCTGACTTTATCTGTCTGTTACCAACACAGACATATACATGCTCTCACTAATATACACACAAGCAAACACTTGTACATAGGAAGTTCAAGCGCACACGCACACACACACACACACACACACACACACACACGGAGTCATCTCGGCAGTGTTTGACTTTCAGTCTGTTACCTAAATATACACACACACCTACACACACATACACACTGATGTACAGATGTATATATGTATAGACACAAACATACATGTAGACATGCAGACATATTCATATGTGCATACACATACACAGACGCAAGCACAGTCACATACACTCAAATACACTCTTGCAGACATTATACACACACACACACACACACACTCACTCACTCATACAGATATATACACTTGCACAGACATATACTACTCACATAGATTTATATACACTCACACAAACACATACACATTCAGATACATACATATATATAACAGCTCATAAATATATATATATATAGATATATATATATATATATATATATGCAGGCAAGCGCTTGCAGCCACATAAACACACATACAAATACACATGTATACACACACACATACAAACTTCCTCTCTCTTTCATGCTCACACACACACACACACACACACACACACACACACACGTGGGACAGACTCGACTGCTCCTGATAGTATTGAAGCAGACTTCATTGACTTTTCCTTCCTAATACAACAACAACAAACAACGACTGCATCTCTACATGGCTGCGTGGTTAAGAAGCTTTGCAGTCGTGCAATCATGTGAATCCTGGTTCAATCCCCTTGCATGGCATTTTTGGGGGGGGGTGCTAGTGTCTCTTACTAAAGTGGAATTTGATTGAAGGAATTGGTGTGAGAGGCTTGTATTGTGTGTAGTTATCTCCCTTGTTTTTTTTTCTTAGACTTTGACCCCCCCCCCCGCCATAAAAAAAGGATTCTTGTCTTCAAATTGCAAGGATAGTCGTCTCAATAATAACAGCTTTTCCACTCCTTACATTTCATATATGCTGTGGCTCTATGGTAAGCAGTTTGCTTGCCAACCTTATGGTTTCAGGTTCAGTCCCACTGCGTGACACCTTGGGCAAGTCTCTTCTATTACAGCCTTGGGCTGACCAAACCCTTGTGAGTGGATTTGGTAGACAGTAACTGAAAGAAGTCCATTGTGTGTGTATATATATGTGTGTGTGTATATATATATATATACATACTCTTCTACTTGTTTCAGTCATTTGACTGCAGCCATGCTGGAGCACCACCTTTAGTTGAATAAATCAACCCCAGGACTTATTCTTTGTAAGCCTGGTAGTTATTCTATTGGTCTCTTTTGTTGACAGGGATGTAAACACACCAACATCGGTTGTCAAGCAATGGTGAGGGGACAAACACAGACACAAACAACAAACACATACATGCATACACACACACACACACACACACACACACACACATAGACATATATACATATACATACAGTGAATTCCCTCCTATCCTAACCCTAACCTTATCTAGGTTGCTGTGGTAACTGAATTTTCCAGGTATTTGATCATCACTTTTTGAATTACCATGGCACCTTAAAAAACTTCATTAAACTCTATGTATACACCAGTGTTATCATTAATATTCTGAATATTGTAGAAATTAGAAAAATAAGCAGCAGCTCAGAATGGCCGAAGCATTGACTAAACTACCTGCATTATATGTTAGCTGTTGGGGCTCTACATTCTTCAAAATTTCTCTGTTTCCTGAAATTCAACTCCACCTGGTGCCTCCCTGTTTATTTTCAGAAATTTTTGAAAAACTTCCCAAATGACTCATTCCCTCTTCATTTCCT
Organism: Octopus bimaculoides; assembly: GCF_001194135.2. Taxonomy (NCBI): domain Eukaryota; kingdom Metazoa; phylum Mollusca; class Cephalopoda; order Octopoda; family Octopodidae; genus Octopus; species Octopus bimaculoides. The sequence goes on from NC_069001.1 coordinate 1,237,649, forward strand.
GTGCATTTATTCTATGTCCTGTTCATGCACCTTTGGCTGTTTTTTTTGATGAGTTGCAACGCACCTGAGAACTGTATGCGATAAGCTCATTATTATTATTATTATTATTTAAGTGAAGAACATCTTTTGTTCAACTCATAAAACACAGGTGCAGTAAACAGTAAAACAAAACATACTGTCCTTTTGAGAAGCAACAATTCATTTTAGATACAGAGTAGAAACTTACTTTTAATGACAATTAATTAACACAAATTAGCACAAGTTCTCTTGACTTTAATTAACAACATATTTAAAAAGAAAATATTTCCCCAGTGCTCGTTGCTTGAGTGTTTTAGTTATTTGAGTACTGGACAAGGGGAAGTTTACTCTGTGTGTGTGTGACGTTGATAGACAAGTGTCCTATCCATGAGAAGATTTATCTCTCATCACAGGCTGTCTGTTGTGGTACAACCTAATTATCTGGGGGCATTACCTGAAATCAGCTGGTGTCACTCTAAGGGAGGCATTCTCAACCAGGTTCCATGTGAGCCTTGGAGGTTCATAGATTTCGATAAACTTCATCTGCAATAAAAACGGTTCTACTTCAACAATACACAACATATTTAAGCCTTTTTTTTTTTTCAATAAAATTCCTAATAACATTTAATTATAAAAATTTAATAGTTTTTGGACATCAGATGACAAGGAAGTTCCTCATCACCCCTGAGTAAATAGGGATCAAAGGGGTCCCTAGGCAACAAATGGTTGAGAATCACTGCTCTAAGGAGAGGTTTCGTCTCCCACCCCAGTAGTGATACACTAAATTCCCTATATATATATATATATATATATCATCATCATCATCATCATCGTTTAACGTCCGCTTTCCATGCTAGCATGGGTTGGACGATTTGACTGAGGACTGGTGAAACCGGATGGCAACACCAGGCTCCAGTCTGATTTGGCAGAGTTTCTACAGCTGGATGCCCTTCCTAACGCCAACCACTCAGAGAGTGTAGTGGGTGCTTTTACGTGTCACCCGCACGAAAACGGCCACGCTCGAAATGGTGTCTTTTATGTGCCACCCG
>NC_069001.1:1242401-1243613 GCF_001194135.2 Octopus bimaculoides
TATATATATATATATATATATTTGCACACATATTGTAGTGTTGGTCTTAAAACACCCATATGTTTTGTAGTTGTGGCAGTAGCTATTTGATGGTGACTGATAACGTTGTAGTAGTAGTAGTAGTAGTAGTAAATTATTAGCCAACTGCAGGACAGGCTCAGAAATAGGCCAAATCCAACAGCCATCAACACCCGCACCCTCTCACTGCTACCTTTTCACTATCATTGTTTTATTATAACTATAATAATATTATGTTTTATCTCGGCTATTATCAGCTCCTCCTACTCCACCACCGCCACCACCATGTTTACCCATTCAACTCTTCCTCTGCCTTGTCCCCCCCCCTCTTTTCTGATGTAATCTATGTCAGACCACAGTAGTAACATCCGCTGACCCCTGACCCCTGTGCTCATGTTTTATGAGTGTCATGTATAGATATATAAATAGCTGGGAGGTAGGGGCTATCCTCCTCTATGTCTCTGTGTGTAACCCGGTATTGTTGTTGTTTAGCCACAGGTCTGTCTCACTTGGTGGCAGGCTTAGGATTCGAAGGAGTTCTTGTAGAGGCATAAAGGCGTCCCTCTACCTTGTCAGTTCCTGTCAGAATGTCCAACCCATGCCCGAACCTTGTGGTTGCAATATGAACTTCTTGCTCATTATTGCATCTCATTCTGTAACGATAGTATTATAGTGGGACAAGATCATGATGCCGCCACCACCACCACCACCACAGATACCATTAGGCATCAGCAAAAGTGTTTGCCTGGCTGAAGAAACCATGCCAAAGCAGAGATTGGAGCACAGTGCAGTTCTTGAACCCATTGGATCCTATCTAACCATCCAATCCACCTTAGCATGGAACAGCATAGACGATGATGATGATATATTGAGTAACACATTGAAGAGTTCTCTTGATTGTTACGAAGCTCAAAACTGTCTATCTATCTCCCTCTCAAATATCTATCTATTATAAATGTATGCATGCTTAAATTTAGATGCTCATACCTACACACACACACACACACACACATGCATGTGTGCACACATGCATGCACGTGCACACATGCATGCACATGCACACATGTATGTGTATGTATATATGAATGTGTGTATATATATAAACATATATATATGTATGTGTGTATATATATAAACGTATATATATGTATGTGTGTATATATATATATATATATATATATACACGTATATATG
>NC_069001.1:1243623-1248330 GCF_001194135.2 Octopus bimaculoides
GTGTGTGTGTGTATATATATATATATATATATATATATATATATATATATATATTTGTGCTATCAGTGAACTTTTGTATCTCAGCAAGAGAGAACTTTCATTCTAGCACTATATATCAGCCTATATCTTGGCATCCAATTTGTCTATTAATAGTTTTCATTAATTAATTAATTAATTTGTAATCAAATAAGTGATGACTACAATGACAGCCCTCCTGTATGTGGGGGAAACCGGTGCAATTGGTAGATGTGTTTTTGCTATCCTCTGTAGCTCTGTGTTGCTTTCATGTTTGTTGTTCTAGATTTCAGGCCCTGCTGGAGTCCACCTCGTTTAGCCATCCGTTGTATTGGTGCAAAGAGGCAGGGCTCTTTATGTTTATTTGTATTACTGCTAGAGTTACCTTTAATCTTTTAGGGATTGGTTACCGTATTTGAAAGCATATAAAACACATTTTTTTTTCTCCAAAAAAATATCTCAGCTAAAAATCCCCCCTGGGTCCTTTATGTGATGTTTGGCCTCCTACAAGCTTTCATGCACTAAAGACTTTTTCACCTGAATTTGGGGTGCATCTGAAATGGTCCAGGCATGTTTTATTGCATCAAATACAGTATATATTACTGGGTACAGGCATAGCCATGTGGTAAGGTAGTTTGCTTCAGGATTCAATTCCACTGAATGGTACCTTTAGAAAATGTCTTCTAGCAGAGTGCCAGTAGCAATACTTTTATTGTCATCATCGTTATCATCATCATCATTATCTTCATCACCATCTCCATTGTCAATTTAACATCCACTTTTCCATGGATGGAGTTTACTGAAGCAGATGTTTGCAGCTGGATACCATTCCTATGCGCACACTCACACATATGCATACACACACACACACACACGCATACATGCGCGCGCGCGCGCACGGAGTCTATATTTGTCTGCTGCCCCTGTGACTATGCTATTTAAAAAAGCATGTTTCAATCCTTCTTCATTGGATGACAGGTGAAACCGAGCCCTGCCTGGAGGTTAAATTAAAAGCCATGTCAGAGCAAATGGAGAAGGGGAAAACCCATTATAACTGATCTATATGTTATGTAAGGATTTGAGAGAGAGAGAGAGAGAGAGAAGTCTGGTGTGAAAGTTATCTTTTGGTCTGTGTATGTCTGTATATATGTGTGTGTATGTGTGAGAGAGAGAGAGGATGATTGTAAGTTAAAACCATTATTGTTAAAGACAGATGATGATGATGATGATGCTGATGATTGGAAAGGATATGAAATGATATTTTATTTATATTTATTTATTCATCTCTAATTTTTTTGTTTTTTTTTCAAATTGGTTTCTAAAGGCCATGATGTGGTTAAGAAGCTTGGCTTTGCAGCCACGTGGCTCTGGGTTCTGTCCCACTGCCACCTTGAGCAAGTGTCTCTTCTATTCTAGCTCAGGGCCGACCAATGCCTTGTGAGTGAAATTGGGAAATGGAAACTGTGTGGAAGCCTATTGTGTATGTGTGTTTGTATGAATGTTTGTGCATATGTATGTCATTGTGTGTATGTGCAAGTCCCTCCTATGAACCGACTGGTGTTGGTTTGTTTATGTCCCCGTAACTCGGCAGTTTAGCAAAGGAGAACCAATACAGTATGTCCCAGACTTAAAGTCTTGTGCTCAATGTGTTTGATTCAATGCAGTTAGATTTAGTATTGATATCAATGACATAGTTTTATCATAAAAAGTTGTGATATTTCAGGGTGGGTCAGATCTTATCTGTTTTCCGTTGTTTTTTTAATTTAATTTTATTTTATTTAAATTCACTTTTCTAGTAAGTGAGGCAGTAGTGTACATAGCGGTTGCTGTGCCAATGACCTTTACAGGCTTTATCCCTATCAGACTGGTTAAGATCGACCGACAGATACAGATATGGTCAATGCCCTGCCAGAACGTTTACCAGTCAACGTCCAGAGGAGGAGCAAAAAAATGACAAACAAAAGAAAACAGAATGAAAGGTGTGCGGCAAATCAGGGTGAGGATGGGGTGTGGTGGGACAGGGTGTTGAAGGTACTTCCAAGTGTCAGCTTCTTGGTTGAAATTTCTGAAGGACTAAGATGGACTATTTTAAAATGAAAGGACCAGGTATAGAAGCTGTCTGTTTATTTCACTTACTTTTATTGTTATTTCTTTGTTTGTTTGTTTTGTATTGTTTTATAATGCATTTAGTAAACAATAGTGTTGTTGTCTGTAGGATTTGCTGGGGTGCAGCTGGGACTCAAGGTGGCAACCAGGGGTTAACCACTGCATTTCTGATGGAACAACAGTGACAAGGGAATGAATGCCATGCACAAGAGAAGCTCTAACTTGTTGGATCAAATACTGCACAGGGTAGTTTCCATTCAAAAGCACTTGTCTTCTGTTTCCTCACTGATTTATATATATACAATATATATATATATATATATATATATATATATATATATATATATCTAATATTTTGGACTAATGGGTATACATCAATTAGCGTGCTGATGTGTTGAGTAAAGCACTAGCATGGTTCAGGCTCCCTGGTGGCATCCACCTAACATTCAAAGATCATGCTTCACCACCTTGTCCCATGTCTTCCTGAGTCTGTATATAGCAGTTCTGCTACTGTTGAAGTTTCCTGTTTTTTTTACTATAGTATTCAAGAGTGCCATTTGATTTTGTCCCCAAAACTACACCGATCCCAGGTACAGTTGCCTCTCTCAGGTGCCACATTTTTGAGATCTCTGTTTCAATGTCCTTCTATTTACTTAACTTTTCAAACGTTTTCTCAGAGGTTTTGTGGTCTGCTGAGATTAACATATCTATGAGCAAACATGTTTAGTCAGTGCGATTTTTCACTACAATATCCGGTCGGTTATCCTGAATGGCTTGATCTGTTTGATGATGATGATTATTATTATTATTATTGTGTTTGTTTTTTTTTTCCTATGAGTTTCGACAACAATAGAAATAGACAAACGTTTCTCAATCTTATCTCTTGTAATTTCATACTTGAAAGGAATCTTTGGTTGCTTCCTCAGCCAATTCACACGAGATTTTCACCATTTTATCGTTCATTTTTTTCTTTTTGTTTTTTTCCTTCTTCGCTTGAAGCAAACAAATAGTGCCAAGGATTATCACACACACACACGCACATATTCTGCTCTGCTTGCACACACACATATATACATGCATACATGTGTGGAACACGTACCTCTCCATTGATTCTTCTTACTATACTACATCTAATACATATATAGGAGGCACTAACAAATACTTGTGGCACATCTTGTGACCACCACCACCCAAACATTATTGTGCCTCTGTGATTCTTCTCCTTGTTACCAATATTTTTAACTCCTCAAGCTCACCAATTTACGAAACAGTTGTCGTAATCAGTGATGTCTCTCTCTTTGTTTGTTTTTGTTTTTTTTATCTTTTGCTTGTCTCAGTCTTTGGACTGTGGCCATGCTAGGGCACTGCCTTCAAGTGTTTAGTCAAACAAATCATCCCCAATATTTGGTTTTATTTCTTTTAGTCGCAAACTTATTCTATCAGTTTCTTTTGCCGAAGCAGCAAAATTATTGGGATATAAGTCAACCAACACCGGTTATCAGGTAGTGGAGTGGGGCAAACACAAACGTAAACAGACAGACAGACACATGCACATTTTATAGGCTTCCGCATAGTTTCCATTTACCATATTCATTTACAGGGCTTTGGTCAACCTGGGACTGTAATAGAAAACAATTACTCATCTCGTGGTGCTGTACAGTGGGATGGAACCTGAAACCACATAGTTGAGAAGCAAACTTTTTAACTACCTGGCTATGCTGTATATTTCAATAGTAAGGGTTAAAGTGATCGAAAACCTTCCTTCAAAATTTCGTGTTATGTCCTAAAACATACGCTTAACAACAACAAAGTCATTTTAATAAATTCCTCATTATTTTCCAAATTAATTTAAACAAAGGCAGAGTATCTCATCAGACAATTCAAGATAATGTGAATAGATAATCTTTTACATTTGACGGAGTAATCTAATTGTTAAAGGGTTAACGTGACTACGTTTCCCTATTTACCTTCTTACTCTATTTACAGCTAACTGAAGTGTAGGGGTCAGAACTTTAGTCTTGTCACTGTCTGAGACATATAAACACACACGCAAACACATACACATGCAGGTAAAAACACACACGAACACACAAACATCAAAAACTCACATGTAAAAAAAAAAGATACACACACACACAAGCTTATACAAAGCCATAGAGACAGACACGCAATAACATACACACGCACACATTCAAAAGTACACATGTAACAACACACACAGGCATACACATGCACACACACACACACACACACATAAACCCCCAAATCTTCCCCAATTTCTTCTGTTGGATTATGAATGAACTCAACTCCACATACATCATGGAAGCAGTTCTAACGAATATATTTTTCATTGTAGAAACCGAATCACAACCTCCCTCTGTCTCTCATCTGTTTAATACTCCATATCTTGTGTTATGATTCTCAGCACCACACCCATAAGAACAAGTAGAACAAGAACAACAACAGTAGAAATTTGACATTATTGTTATGTGTGTGTGTATAGGCACACACACTTATATTATATATACGTACATATATGTATATGCATACACACACATACAAGTATATATATGTGTATATACATAC
>NC_069001.1:1249083-1250747 GCF_001194135.2 Octopus bimaculoides
TATATATATATATATATATATATGTATGTGTGTGCATATATGTGTATATGCTTGTGCCAGTATATGTATATATGTGTGTGTATATATGTGTATAGATATATATGTCTATGCATATCTGTCTGTCTGTCTGTCTCTCTTTGATCCTCTCTTTCTCCCATCTACCAGTCTATCTATCGTTGGTTATGCAATGTTGAACTCCTTGTTAGTCTTGATTGAACAAGCCTGTGATCAAAGAAATTCCTAGTAGTGACCAGCATTGCCTTTTGTCTATCTTGGACTACATTGTCAAAAGTGACCTTCCCTTTTTTTCTATTTTTTTCTTCACTTGTTGGTTTCCAGTGGTAGGCCATGTGATTTGATACAGATTTCAGCTGTCAATTCTAGCAGCTCAAGCGACTTACATAAAATAGCCTGTGTCTGGCTTTATGTAATGAATATGTTTGGTGTTATGTATGTATATGTGTGTGTGTGTGTGTGTGTGTGTGTAAATGAAATTATCCTGTTCTGTTTATCTGTTTGGGGGATTTTCCCAGACCAGTGCAGCTTTTCCATGCTAGATATCCCTATCTTCCATAACAGTCCTCAACTGATATCCAGTGACTTCTGCAAGTTGATCCAGTTCTGCTCTTCCCTGTCTGCCAATTCCTGTATGTCCATGTGTGGATTTCCAGAAAAGGAGACCCATAGATATTTCATCCAGGTCCAAAATTTTTTTACAAACAAAGTTGATGTTTTCAATCTTAACATCACAACAGACAAAAATTTGTACATCAATGAAACCAGATAAATCCAAAATTGGAAAAATCCTGTTTCAAATCAGTCCAAAAACATTTTCTGGGCTTATTTGTTTTGGTGATGAAGTTCTCCAGGGGGGATGTTCAAAGCGTTTGCTTTGTACCCCTTCTTACAAAAAAAAAAAAAAAAAAAAATTTAGGTGGTACGTTGATACCCCTTGTACCCCTGTTCCCAAGGCTGTGGCCATGCCTGTTACTATACAACCAAGGCAGAGAAATCCCAACCCATATAGTAGCTTATTAACTTAACTCAAAAGGTTAGGCTTTGCTCTGTCGTTCATCTTCATATTTCTCTCTGTTCTGCGAGGAAAGAAAATCTTAAGAGTAACAGCTGTCTGTGTGTAGAGAGCTACATTAGTTGTCAGCTCAGTCACTATGAACCACTGGAGTGAGTAGAGCGGAGCTAGTTACTAAGCACTTAACCAACTGTCTAGCCCTTTCACCCCCCACCTCTCAACACCACAAACCATGTCTTGTCTTATTCCATAAAACATTTTATCGTTTTTTTTAAAATTCTTTTTACCGTTATTTTTTTTGTCTTGGAAAAAAACCAAAAAGAACTCAACCAAAAACAAGCCCATTTTAGCTGGGTTGACTGAAAAGCATCGAAAGTGTCTGTCTATAGTGGTGGTGGTGGTGGTGGTGGTGGTGGTGGTGGTGATACTAATAATAATAATTACTTGGGAATAACACAATGTGTCGTCTTGTAGGATTGAACCTAGTGACCTACAATTGAAAGTGATTCCGACTTCTTAATCGCACTCAATCAGTGGAGCTCACCTAAATGGTAGGTTTGGATTTAAGAGTGACAGAGAGAAAGTGAGGAAGAAACTATATATATATATATATACATACATACATATATATATA
>NC_069001.1:1251540-1253345 GCF_001194135.2 Octopus bimaculoides
ACTCCCCCCCCCGGACCAGTGTTTAATGACCTTGGGCTCATAATCATAAAACAAGGAGTTTGACCCCAAAGATTGGGTGGAGCACGGTCCTTGAGCAAGGCCCTTCATTTCACATCGCTCCAGTTGACTCAGCTGGTACTCAGAGTAGTGACACAGTCCCCCTATCCCCCTACCCCCACCTCAACTCCAGTTTTCACATCCGGATGGTGGGGAGGGGGGCAGCTGACAGGTTGTCTACATCATCTTCCCACAAAGTACACAGGCACTTACGACAGTCACAGAAATATGTTAGAATGGTGCTGTGAAGACGTACTTGCTTGTGAGTGATGACTGTTTGTTGTTGAAGCTGGTCATGTTGCTTAGACCATTGGTAAAAAATATGTTTTGCACCATTGGATGTGGGTCTTTATGTCCTGAGCTCAAATCCTGCTGAGGTTATCGTGGCATTTTACCCTTTTTGGTTCGGTAAAAAAAAAATGTAGCTGTCAAGGACTAGGATTGATGGTATGGTTCCATTTCCCTTAAAAAAATTCTTGCTCTTCAGCCTTGATCAGAAACCATTATTATTAAGGCAAGAATCTTCAGCAGAATCTTTAGCAAACCAGACAAAACCCTTAGTGGCGTTTCTTCCAGCTCTTTACATTCTGAGTTCAAATTTCACTGAGGTTCACTTCCATCTTTTTGGGGTCAATGACATAAGTACCAGTTGAGTACTAGGGTCGATACCTGCCCCCCAAACTCACAAAAACTTCAGGCCTTGTGTTTATACTAGAAAGGATTATTATTATTATTATTATTATTATTATTATTATTATTATTTGTGTGCAGATTACATTAAAATGAAAACTCCTAATGAAACAACTGTAGCAATACTGAGTATATAAGTGCATGTATGTATACGCGTTCACACACACACACACACACACATATATATTCATGCATGCGCATACATATATTACACTCACACACACATTTTCTCCACAGTAACAAGTTCCTCAGATTTGGTTTGTTAGGCATTTATCGATCTGCAGCCATGGGTAGAAGACACCAACACTTACCCCCAGCTGCACACTCCACCCCACCCGCCAGTGGGACTGAACTCAGATTCCCACAGTTGTAAAGCAGAACCTCCTAACCACACACACACACACACACACCCAAGTAACATTATAACTTTTATCTCCACATCCAATAATGTTACTTCAGCATTTACTGCTCTTCTCCTAACATGAGCGACTTATATAAATCTAACCTTATTATTATCTGGTTTCCCCCCTCCCCCCATTCTAATCTCCAAAATGTTGTAGTGTTGTTGTTGTTTTTGTTATGGGTTATTTTCCCCTCCCACCTTTGTTTGTTCAACTGTTTGTTTTCGATTTAGTATTGTTATTGGTTTTTTTTATAAACTATACTTCATACCTACAAATATTTCTTTTATCTCGTAATATTTGATTGTAATCTCGTTCAAATTTGACTTGGTTGTGTGTGTGTGTGTGTGTGTGAGAGAGAGAGAGAGAGAGAGAGAGTGTTTGTGTATGTGTGGGTAAAAGAGAGAGGGAGCATGTGTGTTTAATCTATTTTAAGATTCCTCCTATTTTTAACTTGTTAAAGGGTTAATACAAATGTTTACTCCGGATCTAAGTTTTACTTATCAAAAACAATGATAATAACCCTTCTTTCTATTAAAGGCACTAGGCCTGAAATTTGGAGGAGGAGGAGGGCAAGTTGATTCCATCGACCCTCACTGTTTCACAGGTACTTAATTTATTGACCCCGAAAGGATGAAAGGCAAAGTCAACCTCGGA
>NC_069001.1:1253733-1255262 GCF_001194135.2 Octopus bimaculoides
CCAATCACCTACATATAATATAATATAATATAAAATACGCTCTACAACCACTTCAAGTGGAGGTCATATTGTTTCTCAAGTGCCCCTGATTCTGAAATGCCAAAACAAAAGAAAGGAAAAGAACTGAGATCAAATATGATTATTTGATGCCATATAAAAGGTATTATTTATTTATTTGTAGCAGATGTGGGAATTGTGAATCTGAGGGGCAGCAGACAAGAATGTCATAAACGAGGCTTCCAAAAAACAAAAAACCAAAAAAAACCAAAAAAAACCCCAACTTAATGAAGTCCCCCCCCTCTCTCTCTCACCATTTCTCCCTTTTTACTCGCTTCTCTTATTATCTTTTAATCTTCCACGTATATTTATATGCATTACTGAGCTTAAACCTCGCTAAGGTTTACATTGCCTTTTCAGATATTAGGGGTCGAATCAGTCAATCAATCAGGCATTATGAGTCAATTTCGTCAATCAGCCCCCTGCTATCAATTCTGTAACCTTTGTGCCAAAGTTAGAAATACTTTGTATGTATTGCTGTGCGATTAAGAAGCTTGCTTTGCAGTCACCTGATTTTGGGTTCAATCCCACTATATGGCACCTTGTGCAAGTATTTTCTACTATAGCCCTAGGCCAACCGATACCTTGTGAGTGTGGATTTGATTGGCCATTGTGTGTGCATGCCTTTATGTGTCCCCCCCCCCCCACCAATTTAATGATGTTCATTTATTTCAATCCCCTATAACTTAGTGGTTCAGCCAGAGTTACTGACAGAGTAAGCACCAGACTTAAAACTAATTTCTGGGGTTCACTCATTCAACTAAAATCCTTCAAGGTTCTGCCCCAGCATGACCACAGTCCAATAACTGAAACAAGTAAAAGAGGGAAGATAGTGTGTGTATATATCTACATATAATGGTGTATATGTATATATAAAACACCACTATTGTACCATTCTAAACACATTACATCATGTCACTGTACTATTTGCACTCTTATATATACATTTATGCAGTATGACATTTCTGTTATATATACATTGAAGTACACTGTGTGACTTTGCTGTTGTATATACATTATACATTATATACACAGGCCTTGTGCTGTTAGATGGCTATTATACACAGTGTCACTATATTATAAACACATGAGGTGGCGAGCTGGTAGAATTGTTAGCAGTGTTTCATCTGCCGTTACATTCTGAGTTCAAATTTCACCGTGGGCGATTTTGCCTTTCATCCTTTCGGGGTCGATTAAATAAGTACCAGTTATGCACTGGGGTTGATGTAATCGACTTCATCTCTTTGTCTGTCCTTGTTTGTCCTCTTTATGTTTAGCCCCCCCCCCCCGCGTGGGGGGTTGGTGGTATCAACCTTCCTCTCAAAACCTCTGGCCTTGTCCCTAAATCAGATACAATTATTATTATTATTATTATTACTATTTGCTCTTTATGAGTTTTCCTTGCCAAAACATTTAATATTAATCACAATATCTGAAGACTTCCAACCAATTTTCCACAAGTGAAGCATCAT